>NC_088841.1:31232854-31483422 GCF_904066995.2 Poecilia reticulata
GCTGCATCCAAACCAAACGGGGTTGGACACCCTAACACACCAACATGTCTTCTGTCTGTGGACACAGTTTCATGTTGATTAGGTTAAAGGGGTCAGATAGTGAACGTTCGGAGTAAAACATGACACTTCCTGTTCTAAGGGGCGTGGCTTAGGTAATCTCAAATTTCACAACTGGGTCAAGTAGGTCATCCAAAGGTGATCACACACAGAAAGTTTGGTGGCTCTGTGAGTTTATTTGTAAGAGATCTAACAGTTTATTACATTCTGGTGAGTCGGTGAACTTTGACCCCTGGAACGACCCCTTCAACATGCTCGAAAACTCACAAATTGATAACTTCGAATCGGCCATGCCTTATGAACAATCTGACCGAGTTTGAAGCCGATCGATCGAAATCCCTAGGAGGAGTTCGATCAAATGCGAGTCTGGAAACGGCCAAAATGGGGGCAAAATCGGAACTTCAATCCAAAATGGCCGACTTCCTACTATAGTTGCACTATGACATTAATTGTAAATTCAGACTTTCTTGGGGAGCTCTACAACTGTACGAATTTCAAGTCTCTACGATAAAGTAAGTGATAGAAAGGGTCTTTTGAATGTTGCTAGGGGGCGCCTTGAGCCGTTTCTTGTGCGATTATTGCGAGGACCTTAAAATATGTAAATTTTCACCAGGCTCTATGCGGCCGCCAAGTTTGGTGAGTTTTTGAATATGATAAAGCCCCCAAAAAGCCAATTCATTTGGCGGAAGAATAAGAATAATAATTTACAGCACGATTACAATAGGCCTTCGCAGCGCTTAGCTGCTCGGGCCTAATTAAAGCTCCGCGGAGCCTCAAGCGGCCCGAGCAGCCAAGCGCCACTCCGGCCTATAGCCACCGCGGGGGATCCAGCACCGCCGCCCGCCTTCCACCGCGTACCCTTTCGCACTGTTGAGGCCAGGCAGTTCGCACTATTCACTTCGGCATGGTTCCCTGAGGACACACCACAAATTTGGTGCAGATCGGTCGATGTAGAGAGGAGATATTGATGATGGGATAGTGTAGGGGGCGCTGTAGAGTAAAATCACAATTGAACCCCGTTGGGCTCTTTAGCATTGAGTACAGGTCAAACGTATCCAGTTTGGTGCCAATCGGAAGATGCGTCTTTGATTCAGAGACTATTGCATGAATATGGCGAAGGACAGCCAGTTGGCCACGCCCCCATGAGTCAGAGTTCATCATCAAAGTTCATCATCAGGTCATATTATGTCAGGTGGTAGAAGATTAATGCCATATGTATTACTCAGTAAAAAGAAGACATACAGTAGAAAAAACAGCTGAATTCCTTTCAAAAGTGGGCGGAGCTAAGGTTGTGTAATCATCTGACCATGAGAATGTAATGAGGGTTGGTCAGTATTGAGACATAGGAAGTCTGAAGCAGCTGTCACCTTGTATGTGGAAGTTATTTCACTTCAAAGTTTTATGGCGAATAGTCAAAGTTTTGCACTTAGCCACGCCCACATGCTTTGACATACAAAATTCCTGTGATAACTTTAGACCTTTAATATCTGAACTCTCTGCTGACTGAGTTGAAGTCTGTATCTCAAACGCTGTAGGAGGAGTTCGATCAAATATGACGTCTCTGAAAAACAGCAAATGGCGAATTTAATCCAAAATGGCCGACTTCTGTTGGGTTTGGACCATGGCTCCAAGAGGCTTTTTGTAGGTCCTGACACGATACACAAGTGTACCAAGTTTCATAATTCTGGTAAAGAATGGCTTGAGGCTGATTATTTAAATCTTCAAGGGGGCGCTGTTGAGACATTAGGCCACGCCCACAAAAATCACACTGGATTCCTGTCGTGGGGCCCACAAGGATCAAACCTAGTGAGTTTGGTGCAGCTGGGCTTTAAACTGTGGAAATCAAGGACAAACGTAAGGAGACGGCGTTAAAGGTCACTTCGCCACGCCGCCACGCCCACCTGCTGCATCCAAACCAAACGGGGTTGGACACCCTGACACACCAACATGTCTTCTGTCTGTCGACAGTGTTTCATGTTGATTAGGTCAAAGGGGTCAGATAGTGAACGTTCGCAGTAAAACATGACACTTCCTGTTCAAAGGGGGCGTGGCTTAGGTAATCTCAAAATTTCACAACTGGGTGTCGTAGGTCATCCAAAGGTGATCACACACAGAAAGTTTGGTGGCTCTGTGAGTTTATTTGTAAGAGATATAACAGTTTATTACATTCTGGTGAGTCGGTGAATTTGACCCCTGGAACGACCCCTTCAGCATGCTCAAAAACTCACGAATTTGATAACTTTGAATCGGCCATGCCTTATAAACAATCTGACCGAGTTTGAAGCCGATCGATGGAAATCCCTAGGAGGAGTTCGATCAAATGCGACGTGTGTAAACGGCCAAAATGGGGTCAAAATCGGAACTTCAATCCAAAATGGCCGACTTCCTAGGATACTTGCACTATGACATTAATTGTAAATTCTGAGCGTCTTGGGGATCTCTACAACTGTACCAAATTTCAAGTCTCTAAGATAAAGTAAGTGAAAGGGGGCGTGAAAGACACTGTGAAAGACACTGAAGAAATCCACGTGATTGTGTGTGAGGGGTGAACACCTGACAAGATGGCGCCGGTGTGTGTGGCTGCTCGTCTGTCGTTCTCACATTTGCTTATGTTTGTGTTGTTTCTGACCTGTATCGTCTGCGGAACTGAGTCTCTACTGATGTACGGTCGTAGCACACTTCTGGACCTCCAATCGTTGGTCCAGGATGTGGAGTTTTCGAAACTGTTGGCCAACACTCCTTGCCCCGCTTCTGTCGGGGATTCCGAGCCACCTGTTCCGGATTCCTGCGCTACTTTCACGACGGAGGTGTCGTCGTCGACGCGGTAGACGAGGCGGCCAGCTGGTAAAGCTGAAGTTTTATCTGACGCACTGTTCTGCTTTTACCCGATCATCGCATGGATCGTTTCTGGGCTCTCGGGGCCTCGGCGTTTCTTGGATCCTGTTGATGTCTGTTTGGTGCCAGTGGTCGGCGTTCAAGCCCCTCTCCAACGCCGTCCCTGCCCTTCCCGGATCAACATTCGCCAACGGTGTCTCCAAAACCTGAGACTGCTGTGCCAGGTTTCCAGACCTGTCGAAGCCCAGGATCCAGCTCCTGTCAGGATTGGCCTGATAAACGCCAGGTCGCTTGTGAATAAAACTTTATTCTTCGTGACTTTTTAGTCGCCAAAACCTGGATTTTATGTGTGTGACTGAGACGTGGCTGAGTGTTGGTGAGTCCAGTGCTCTATCTGAGCTTTTACCAACGGATTGTTCTTATTTTAATTCACCACGGACTTCGAGGAGAGGGGAGGCACAGCGACTGTTTACAAACAGGACTATAATTGTAAGCAGTGTTTCTACAGACGTCTTTCTCCAGCTTTGAGTTTACGTCATTTGAAATAAGACACGTAAACCAAGTTTTCTGTGCTGTCGTTTACCGGCCCCCCAAATATAATAAGGATTTTATAATTGACTTCTCTGACTTTTTATCTGGGATTATAACTAACTATGAACATGTTCTTATTGTTGGAGACTTAAATATACACGTGTGTTGTCCTGATAAGCCTCTGGTAAAGGACTTTTTAAGTCTTCTGGACTCTTTTAACCTGGTACAGGCCGTATCTGGTCCTACACATGAGCACGGACACACACTGGACCTGGTTATTTCCTGCGGTCTGCCTGTGACTAACCTGGAAACCTGTGACTCTGTGTTCTCGGATCACCTGCCTGTTTTATTCACTGTTACTTTGACACCAACTGCAGTTAAAACTCGCGCTGCTGTTCGGCGCTGTCGGATTATTAACCCTTCCACTGCCACTCAATTCTCCACCGCTTTTCTTCAGCTCTGTGGATCATCTGACTTCCTCAGCTCTGATACAGAAGAGCTCTGGTCCTGGTTCTGTTCTTCCTGTCAAACCATTCTGGACTCGGTTGCTCCATTAAAAACCAGGCAGCCAAGGATTAAACCTGAGCCTTGGTTTAATGACAGAACTCGTGCTGCAAGGCAGGAATGTCGTCGTGTTGAACGCAGATGGAAAAAGGATAAACTGCAGGTTACCCTTCAGATTTTAAAAGACTGTTGGAGTCTCTACCAGAGCACGGTTAAAGAGGCTAAAAGGGAATATTTGGCAAATATAATTTCCTCAAACAGCCATAACCCACGTGTTTTATTTAACACCATTGACTTTGTGCTTAATATTCCACAGAATGCCTGTTTGGAAGCTTCTCCTGACATGTGTGCTAAGTTTCTGCGTTTCTTTATTGAAAAGGTTGGTAGTACCAGGGCTCTTATCACAGCTCCTGACTCCGACCCCTCTGTTTCTGTACCTTGCTCTGCTGCCTTCAATCAGTTTGAGCCTGTGACTGTCTCACTTTTAGAGGACGTGGTTGGCCACATTAAGCCATCAGGTTCCCCCCGTGATCCTGTCCCTCCACCATTTTTAAAGATATTTTATCTAGCATAGTGCAGCCTGTTCTTGCAATTATAAATAGCAGTCTGTCCTCAGGTGTGGTGCCCTCTAGTTTTAAACATGCAGTAGTGCAGCCACTGCTTAAAAAACCTGGCCTTGATCCTACTGTTCTGGCTAATTATCGGCCTATTTCGAAGCTGCCTTTTCTTTCTAAGGTTTTAGAAAAAATTGTGTACTGTCAGCTGAAAGTTTTAGATGACAATGGCATTCTGGAGGTTTTCCAGTCAGGTTTTAAAACTCTTCATAGCACAGAATCTGCTTTAATAAGAGTTTTAATGACATCCTTCTTGCATGTGATTCTGGTAACCATGTTGTTCTGATTTTACTTGACTTAACTGCTGCCTTTGATACAGTAGACCACAATATTTATTATCGCGATTACACCACATTGTTGGTATTGATGGCACTGTTCTTAAATGGTTCCAGTCTTACCTAGAGGAGAGAACATTTTCAGTGAAAATTAGTGACTCTGAATCATCTGCTGTTTCAATGACTTATGGTGTCCCGCAGGGCTCAATTCTGGGCCCACTGCTTTCTCTCTTTATTTATTGCCTTTGGGTTCTATCCTTAGGAAACATGGGATTTCTTTTCATTGTTATGCTAAAGATTGTCAGATTTATTTGCCCATGAAGCAGAAGGATGTCCACTCCATCAAACATCTCCTGGCCTGTCTTGGTGATATTAAATCTTGGTTGGCCTTGAACTTTCTAAATTGTAATGAAAACAAAACAGAGGTGATTGTGTTTGGACCCAGTGGCTCCTGTGAGTCCTCCTCTGTTGACCTTGGACCTTTGGAGGTATATTTTAAACATGTTATTACGGACCTTGGTTTTAAGGTGGACAGTGATTTTAAATTGGACAGCCAAATCAGAGCCGTGGTTAAGTCCAGCTTTTATCATTTAAGGCGATTGGCATCAGTGAAATCTTTTCTTTCCAGGCAAAATTTTGAAACAGTGATCCACGCTTTTATCTCGACTCGACTGGATTACTGTAATGCACTTTATCTGGAGTCAGTCAGTCGCTGCTCTCACGTCTGCAGCTGGTTCATAATACAGCTGCAAGACTTTTGACAGGAACTCGGAAGAGGGAGCATGTGACCCCTGTCCTGGCTTCACTTCACTGGCTGCCTGTATATTTTAGGATTCATTTTAAAATTCTTTTGTTTGTTTTTAAATCACTGCATAATCTTGCCCCGGCTTACCTCTCTGAGCTTCTTCACCCCTACGTACCCTATCGGTCACTCAGGTCAGCAGATCAGCTGCTCTTGGAGGTACCAAGATCCAGGAGGAAGCTCAGAGGAGACAGGGCTTTCTCTGTCATTGGTCCTAAGTTATGGAATGACTTGCCTTTACAGGTCAGAGAGGCCCCTTCACTGTCCACTTTAAAGTTCGTCTTAAAACCCATTTATTTTACTTGGCTTTTAACTCCTGTGGGATCTAGTTTTAGAGTGTATGTTTTGTTTTAAACTGTAAGAGTTTTTATTTTTTTATTATGCTGTGTTTTAATGTACAGCACTTTGTATCAGCTGTGGTTGTTTTAAAGTGCTTTATAAATAAAGTTGGTATGGTATGGTATGGTATGAATAGAAAAGGGTCTTTTGAAAGTTTGTAGGGGGCGCCCTTGAGCAGTTTCTTGTGTGATTTTTGCGGTTACTTTAAAATACGTAAATTTTCACCAGGCTATATGAGCCCGCTAAGTTTGGTGAGTTTTTGAATATGATAAAGCCCCCAAAAAGCCAATTTATTTTACGGAAGAATAAGAAGAATAATAATTTACAGCACGATTACAATAGGCCTTCGCAGCGCTTAGCTGCTCGGGCCTAACAATAGGCCTTCGCAGCGCTTAGCTGCTCGGGCCTAATAAGAATAATTTACAGCACGATTACAATAGGCCTTCGCAGCGCTTAGCTGCTCGGGCCTAATAATAATAAACAGCACGATTACAATAGGCCTTCGCAGCGCTTAGCTGCTCGGGCCTAATTAAAGCTCCGCGGAGCCTCAAGCGGCCCGAGCAGCCAAGCGCCGCTCCGGCCTATAGCCACCGCGGGGACCCAGCACCGCCGCCCGCCTGCCACTGCCTACCTTTCCGCACAGTTGAGGCGCGCCTCCACCAGGCAGTTTGCACCGTTCACTTCGGCATGGTTCCCTTAGGACACACCACAAATTTGGTGCAGATCGGGCGATGTAGAGAGGAGATATTGATGATGGAATAGTCTAGGGGGCGCTGTAGAGTAAAATCACAATTCAAACCCGTTGGGCTCTTTAGCATTGAGCACAGGTCAAACATATCCAGTGTGGTGCCAATCGGAAGATGCATGTTTGATTGAGAGACAATTTTATGCATATGGCGAAGGACAGCCAGTTAGCCACGCCCCCATGAGTAAGAGTTCATCATCACAGTTCCTCATCAGGTCATATAATGTCAGGTGTTAGAAGATTAATTCCATATGTATTACTCAGTAAAAATAAGACATACAGTAGAAAAACAGGTAACTTCCAGTGAAAAGTGGGCAGAGCTAAGGTTGCGTCATCATCTGACCATGAGAATGTAATGAGGGTTGGTTAGTATTGAGACATAGGAAGTCTGAAGCAGCTGTCACCTTGTATGTGGAAGTTATGTCACTTTGATGTTTTATGGCGAATAGTTAGTTTTGCACTTAGCCACGCCCACATGCTTTTACATACAAAAATTCCTGTGATAACTTTAGACCTTTAATGTCTCAACTCTCTGCTGACTGAGTTTGAAGTCTGTATGTCAAACGCTGTAGGAGGAGTTCGATCAAATATGACGTCTCTGAAAAACAGCAAATGGCGGCTTTGATCCAAAATGGCCGACTTCCTGTTGAGTTTGGACCATGGCTCCAAGAGACTTTTTTGTAGGTCTTCACAATATACACAAGTGTACCAAGTTTCATAATTCTAGGTTAAAGAATGGCTTGGGGCTGATTATTTAAAATCTTCAAGGGGGCGCTGTTGAGACATTAGGCCACGCCCACAAAAAATTACACTGGATTCCTGTCGAGGGGCCCACAAGGATCAAACCTAGTGAGTTTGGTGCAGCTGGGCTTTAAACTGTGGAATTCAAGGCCAAACGTAAGGAGACGGCGTTAAAGGTCACTTCGCCACGCCGCCACGCCCACCTGCTGCATCCAAACCAAACGGGGTTGGACACCCTGACACACCAACATGTCTTCTGTCTGTGGACACAGTTTCATGTTGATTAGGTCAAAGGGGTCAGATAGTGAACGTTCGCAGTAAAACATGACACTTCCTGTTCTAAGGGGGCGTGGCTTAGGTAATCTCAAAATTTCACAACTGGGTGTCGTAGGTCATCCAAAGGTGATCACACACAGAAAGTTTGGTGGCTCTGTGAGTTTATTTGTAAGAGATATAACAGTTTATTACATTCTGGTGAGTCGGTGAACTTTGACCCCTGGTACGACCCCTTCAGCATGCTCGAAAACTCACGAATTTGATAACTTTGAATCGGCCATGCCTTATGAACAATCTGACCGAGTTTAAAGCCGATCGATCAAAATCCCTAGGAGGAGTTCGATCAAATGCGACGTCTGTAAACGGCCAAAATGGGCTCAAAATCGGAACTTCAATCCAAAATGGCCGACTTCCTAGGACAGATGCACTATGACATTAATTGTAAATCAGAGTGTCTTGGGGAGCTCTACAAGTGTACCAAATTTCAAGTCTCTACGATAAAGTAAGTGAATAGAAAAGGGTCTTTTGAAAGTTGCTAGGGGCGCCCTTGAGCCGTTTCTTGTGCGATTTTTGCGATGTCCGTAAAATACGTAAATTTTCACCGGGCTCTATGCGGCCGCCAAGTTTGGTGAGTTTTTGAATATGATAAAGCCCCCAAAAAGCCAATTTATTTGGCGGAAGAATAATAATTTACAGCACGATTACAATAGGCCTTCGCAGCGCTTAGCTGCTCGGGCCTAATAATAAACAGCACGATTACAATAGGCCTTCGCAGCGCTTAGCTGCTCGGGCCTAATAATTTACAGCACGATTACAATAGGCCTTCGCAGCGCTTAGCTGCTCGGGCCTAATAAAGCTCCGCGGAGCCTCAAGCGGCCCGAGCAGCCAAGCGCCGCTCCGGCCTATAGCCACCGCGGAGTACCCAGCACCGCCGCCCGACTTCCACCGCATACACTATCGCACAGTTGAGGCGCGTATCCGCCAGGCACTTCGCGCCGTTCACTTCGGCATGGTTCCTTGGAAACACACCACAAATTTTGTGCAGATCGGTCGATGTAGAGAGGAGATATTGGTGATGGGATAACCTAGGGGGCGCTGCAGAGTGAGATCACAATTCAATCCTTTTGGGCTCTTTAGCATTGAGTACAGGTCAAATGTTTCCAGTTTGGTGCCAATCGGAAAATGCGTGTGTGATTAAGAGAGTTTTATGCATATGGCGAAGGACAGACAGTTTTCCACGTCCCCATGAGTCAGAGTTCATCCTCACAGTTCATCATCAGCTCATATTATGTCAGGTGGTGGAAGATTAATTCCATATGTATAACTCAGTAAAAATAAGACATACAGTAGAAAAAAACAACTGAATTCCTGTTAAAAGTGGGCGGAGCTAAGGTTACGTCATCATCTGACCATGAGAATGTAATGAGGGTTGGTCAGCAGTGAGACATAGGAAGTCTGAAGCACCTGTGACCTTGTATGTGGAAGTTATTTCACGTTGATGTTTTATGGCGAATAGTCAAAGTTTGGCACTTAGCCACGCCCACATGCTTTGACATACAAAAATTCCTGTGATAACTTTAGATGTTTAATTTCTGAACTCTCTGCTGACTGAGTTTGAAGTCTGTATGTCAAACGCTGTAGGAGGAGTTCGAACAAATATGATGTCACTGAAAAACAGCCAATGGCGGCTTTCATCCAAAATGGCCGACTTCCTGTTGGGTGTGGACCATGGCTCCAAGAGACTTTTTTGTAGGTCTTGAAATATACACAAGTGTACCAAGTTTCATAATTATAGGTTAAATAATGGCTTGGGGCTGATTATTTAAAATCCTCAAGGGGGCGCTGTTGAGACATTAGGCCACGCCCACAAAAACTCACACTGGATTCCTGTCGAGGGGCCCACAAGGAACAAACCGAGTGAGTTTGGTGCAGCTGGGCTTTAAACTGTGGAATTCAAGGACAAACGTATGGAGATGGCGTTAAAGGTCACTTCGCCACGCCACCACGCCCACCTGCTGAATCCTAACCAAACGGGGTTGGACACCCTAATACACCAAGATGTCTTCTGTCTGTGGACACAGTTTCATGTTGATTAGGTGAAAGGGGTCAGATAGTGAACGTTCGCAGTAAAACATGACACTTCCTGTTCTAAGGGGGCGTGGCTTAGGTAATCTCAAAATTTCACAACTGGGTGTCGTAGGTCATCCAAAGGTGATCACACACAGAAATTTTGGTGGCTCTGTTAGTTTATTTGTAAGAGATATAACAGTTTATTACATTCTGGTGAGTCAGTGAACTTTGACCCCTGGTACGACCCCTTCAGCATGCTCGAAAACTCACGAATTTTATAACTTTGAATCGGCCATGCCTTATGAACAATCTGACCGAGTTTGAAGCCGATCGATTGAAATCCCTAGGAGGAGTTCGATCAAATGCGACGTCTGTAAACGGCCAAAATGGGGGTAAAATCGGAACTTCAATCCAAAATGGCTGACTTCCTGGGATAATTGCACTATGACATTAATTGTAAATTCTGAGGGTCTTGGGGAGCTCTACAACTGTACCGAATTTCAAGTCTCTACGATAAAGTAAGTGAATAGAAAAGGGTCTTTTGAAAGTTTCTAGGGGGCGACCTTGAGCAGTTTATTGTGCGATTTTTGCGATGACGTTAAAATACTTAAATTTAAAATACGTAAATTTTCACCGGGCTCTATGAGCCCGCCATGTTTGGTGTGTTTTTGAATATGATAAAGCCCCCAACAAGCCAATTTATTTTACGGAAGAATAATAATAATAATTTACAGCACGATTACAATAGGCCTTCGCAGCGCTTAGCTGCTCGGGCCTAATTAAAGCTCCGCGGAGCATCGAGCGGCCCTCGCAGCCAAGCGCCGCTCGGCCTATAGCCACCGCGTGTGCCCAGCACCGCCTTCCCCCAGCCACCGCCGATGCTCTGACGGAACAGCCGAACCCGCCCTCCTTGAATTTACTCAGTGTGTCATGTTTGGCTTTGCTCACAGACAATGCACAAAAATCTGTTGCTGATTGGCTGCAGCGAGTAAATCAGGGGTCACCAACCTTTTTGAAACTGAGAGCTACTTCATGGGTACCGAGTCATATAAAGGCTACCAGTTTGACACGCTCTTCTGAAATAACAAATTTACTCAGTTTGCCTTATACATTATCAGTAATGATTAATGATACTGATCCATGAGAATACTCATCCATGAGAAGGCACTGTTCACGTTAATGATTCCTCACAACAATTAGCAACAAAAACAAGGTGGGAAACAGATATCAATATTCAGCACTTTATCTCTTTTAATCTCAGTAATTGTGTGATTCTTTTTGCAGCAACATTTCGGCCTCAGGATTTTTGAAAAAAAGTATTGTTTTAAGTTTTAAATATTTTGTTACAACACTGACATGTTTAACAATAAGAAATTAATAATGGGCAAGCTCAGGATTGGATAAATTAATTATTACATGTGGGTTTTTTCACCATTGTCTCTGAATGTGTTCCACCCTGTTATGAACATTTAGATATGGACCACAAATAGTTAAACATTTAAATTTTGAAAAATAATGACATTTCTTACATAGAGTTTTTCCCTTTTACTATATAATGTTTTATTCTTGAAATTGTAACACATCATGACGTTACGAATCATTTATGACTATTGTAAAGAAAAATCTGTTCTTTTACTCATTATTACTGACAGCATTGAAAATATTGGTAATTTTAAAAACTTATACCAATATTTGCATTTATTGGTCTTCAACTCCCAACATGCTTCAGAAAAATCCACAGTACTTAATGTTTCTGTAACAATATTTAATAAAAACTTTTGTGGAATGGAACATAACATGGTGTATTCTCCAATAACAGGGTGGAAAATCAAAGTCTTTGATTCTAAAATCTGATGATTTTCATTATTAGTTGCAGGATTTGCTCTTTGAAGTCAAAGTATATGTAGAGATTTTTTCCTGGCTCTATTTGGCAAGAACATGTGATATCCCTGTAGTGGATTTTTCCATGACAGGTACTCATTGTTCCCCTCACAAGAGTCAATGGGGGTAACTTGTTAAATGAAAACAGACAAATGGCAAAGTCATCTGATAATACCTCAGACTACTCTGCAACTCTATTCCATCATCTCAAAATTTTTTAATTGACAAAGTTATTTCTTTTCACCCTAATTTCTACCTTATTTGGTTCAAGAACATACCAGGGTGGAACATAAGAGGGTGGAACTTTTCTAACTAATTTACCTGTAGTTCTTTATGTGGTCAACATTTAGCTAGCTAACATTCAACCGAATAACAAACATTTAGTGACTAAATCTAACATTATATTTTTTAAATTCTACTGAATAACCATTTTTCACAATCTTTCCTAACAGGGTGGAACATAACAGGGTGGAAAATAACATGGTGGAACTTTTCTAACTAATCTACCTGTTTCTCTTTGTGTGGTCAACATTTAGCTAGCTAACATTCAACCGAATAACAAACTTTTAGTGACTAAATCTAACATTATGTTTTTTAATTTCTACTGATTAAACATTTTCACAATCTTTCCTATCAGGGTGGATCATAACAGAGTGGAACATAACACTCTGGTATGTTCCAAACAGGAATTCTAGTTATAGGTAGATGTCTAAATAATCTACCTGTAACTCTTTATGTGGTCAACATTTAGCTAGCTAAACTTCAACAAAATAACAAACCTTTAATGACTAATTATAATATTAGGTTTTTTTAATTCTACTGAATAAACATTTTTCACAATCTTTCCTAACAGGGTGGAACTTTAAGCTTTACATATACAGGTTTAACATATTTAAAATAAGAAAAGTACAGAGATGGTGACAGTTGAAGCTTACTTTGTTTTCCATGGTTGAATTCACATCAGAACCAATTGATGTCATTTACATTCAATGGTTTTTATGGAATTTTAGACTTTTTGAAGGCAGAATTGAAACATCCTAACAGGGTGGAAAGTTAGTACTGGCACATGTATAATATGAAGAAAATATCAAATGAGAAAATAGTTTCAGTAGTTTAAATTGCATATTAAAATAAGGTTAAGTCCAGTCAATCAACTTATTGAAGAAAAACATAAATATAAATATATTTTATAGTTTAAATGTCATGATTAAGTCTATTACGCTGCACTGGGGACACATGAAATTGAACATATCCATCAACAAAAAGGTGTGTAAAGAAAAAGGTAATATTTAAAAGCCATTTTGTTTATATTTGAATAATGGCAAACATCTAAATCCATCCATCCATTTTCCTGCACCCTTGTCCCTTAGTGGGGTCGGGAGGGTTGCTGGCGCCCATCTCCAGCTGGCGTGAAAACATCTAAATGTATAATTAAAATACTTTGTTGTACATATTTGGCACATTTTACAAAAAATAATTGTAAGCAAAACATGGGGACATGGAATGTTGCCGCAAAAAATAATCAGCTTACATTTTTTAAAATAAATCTTATCACATTTTGAACTGACAAAATCTGCTGCATTTTTCACAAAATTGTAACTGTTACATGTCATGAATACACTTTTAAATTGAACACAATTCCTCAATATTTTAATTAAACTTTGCCATAACACTGCCATGTTGCCACTGACATCTGGTATTGGTATCCTTATTAGTGAGAAGACTGGCATTGCATGCTGTTCACCAGTACTCCATAATCTGGTGTGTAACTTGAAACTGCAAACGTGAGTGCATCTTTCAGATGTGCATCAGTGAGACATGTTCTGTGTTTGTTCTTGATGAAGTTCATGTCAGAAAACACTGATTCACAGAGATCGGTTGAACCAAACAAGCTGGTAACCTTCATAGCTGCTGTGCATACACCACTGCACCATCAATTTTACTTGGCTTTCCACACCAGAGGGATCTAGTTTTAAATTGTATGTTGTATTTTTAAGCTGTATTTCTTAATTTTTTTATTGTTGTGTTTTAATGTACAGCACTTTGTATCAGCTGTGGTTGTTTTAAAGTGCTTTGTAAATAAAGTTGGTTTGGTTTGATTCCACTTAACCTACAGGGCTAAGTGGAATCAAGTTATAATGTAGCTTTCACATTCAGTCTTCAGTTGTTTCAGTGGCTACCTGTATTAGCTGTGTGCAAGTTTTCCTGCCGGTGTTGCCCGTACTGGACTGTGTTTGAGCTTCTCTTTATTAAATTATAATAAACATCATCATCATCACCTGGGTCTCAGTGTTCATCCTCACCACCAACAACCACAAATCATGACAGTTTAAGTTTTGGGAGAATGTATGTGCATCTGAACAGCTTGATTGATGCTTTATCTTCTCACTTGTGTTGACATTAGCTGCATTGTGTTTACAGCAGCGCTCTCTGGTGCAGCCCGCAGCATCTCATGCAGATTGGCCAATTTAGAGAGGACATACAGCTATTTGATTAACCTAGGGAGTGCAGTGGAGTCAAGTTATAATCTAATACTATTGGGGTCTTTTGAAGTTCACTGAAGTCAGCCAGAAAAGTCTGGTGCAAATCACATGAAGCCTGGTTGATTTAGAGACGATTGTAGAAATGGCTGGCATTGCTATTTGCTAATAAGGCACGCCCACATGCTTCAGCTAGCAGCCAACATTCAGAGTTCATCATCATCATGTCATTTTATATCAATTAGCACAGCATTGAACCCATTTGAGTCAAAGTAAAAGACTTCCGGCAGACAAAAACAGGTGACTTCCTGTTGGAGGGGGGCGTGGCTAAGGTGATGTCATCATATGACCTTGTGAATGTGATCAGGGCTGGCCAATAATGAGACATGGAAAGTCTGATGAAGTTGTCACTTTTCCTGTAGAAGTTATTGCATTTTAGTATTTCATAGCACAAAGCCAAAGTTTGACACTTAGCCACGCCCACATGCTTTTATGTACGAGAATTCTTTTGATAACTTTTCATCTTCAATGTCTTAAGTGTGTGCTGAGCGAGTTTGAAGTCTGTATCTCAAAAGCTGTAGGAGGAGTTCGATCAGATGCGACGTCTATGAAAAACCGGAAATGGCGGCTTTGATCCAAAATGGCCGACTTCCTGTTTGGTTTGGACCATGACTCCAAGAGACTTTTCTGTACATCCTGACAAGATAACATGTGTGTCAAGTTTCATAATTCTAGGTTAAAGCATGGCTTGGGGCTGATGATTTAAACTCTTCTAGGGGCGCTGTTGAGACATTAGGCCACGCCCACCAAATTTTGCACTGGATTCCTTTCCGGAGTTGGAAAAGGATCCATCTCAGTGAGGTTGGTGCAGCTGGACTCAAAATTGTGGAATTAACAGCCAAACGTATGGACACGGCGTTACAGGTAAATTTGTCACGCCGCCACGCACACCTGCTGCATCCAAAACAAACAGCGTTGGAAACCATAACACACCAACATGTCTTCTGTTTGTGGACACAGTTTCATGTTGATTAGGTTAAAGAGGTCAGATAGGGACCGATCACAATAAAACATGACACTTCCTGTTCTAAGGGGGCGTGGCTTATGTGATCTCAAAATGTCACAATTGGGTCTTGTAGGGCATCCAAAGGTGATCACACACAGAAAGGTTGGTAGCTCTGTGAGTTTCTTTGTAGGAGATATAACTATTTATTATTTTATGGTGAGTCAGTGAAGTTTGACCCCTAGTATCACCCCTTCAGCATGCACGAAAACTCACCGTTTTGATAACTTTTAATCGGGCATGGCTTCTGAACCAACTGACCAAGTTTGAAGCCGATCCATCAAAAGCCCTAGGAGGAGTTCGATCAAATGCGAAGGCTATAAACGGACAAAATGGAGTGAAATTTGCAAATTCAATCCAAAATGGCCGACTTCCTGTTTGACATACACTATGAGAACAATTATAAATTCTGAGTGGCTTGGGGAGTTCTACAAGTGTACCTAATTTCAAGTCTCTACAATAAAGTAAGTGAATAGGAAAGGGTCTTTTGAAATTTTCTAGGGGGCGCTGTTGAGCCATTTGTTTTGCGATTTTTGCACGGACCTTAAAATACGTAAATCTTTCAGAGTCTCTATGGGCCCACCAATTTTGGTGAGTTTTTTAATATGTTAAAGCCCCCAAAAAGGCAATTCATTTGAGGCGAGAAAAAAAAAAAAACATTTGAAAAACAATAGGCCTTCGCAGCGCTTAGCTGCTCGGGCCTTAATAAACATTTGAAAAACAATAGGCCTTCGCAGCGCTTAGCTGCTCGGGCCTAATAAACATTTGAAAAACAATAGGCCTTCGCAGCGCTTAGCTGCTCGGGCCTAATAATAATTTACAGCACGATTACAATAGGCCTTCGCAGCGCTTAGCTGCTCGGGCCTAATAATAATTTACAGCACGATTACAATAGGCCTTCGCAGCGCTTAGCTGCTCGGGCCTAATAATAAACATTTGAAAAACAATAGGCCTTCGCAGCGCTTAGCTGCTCGGGCCTAATAATAAACATTTGAAAAACAATAGGCCTTCGCAGCGCTTAGCTGCTCGGGCCTAATAATAAACATTTGAAAAACAATAGGCCTTCGCAGCGCTTAGCTGCTCGGGCCTAATAATAAACATTTGAAAAACAATAGGCCTTCGCAGCGCTTAGCTGCTCGGGCCTAATAATAATTTACAGCACGATTACAATAGGCCTTCGCAGCTAATTTACAGCACGATTACAATAGGCCTTCGCAGCGCTTAGCTGCTCGGGCCTAAAAATAAACATTTGAAAAACAATAGGCCTTCGCAGCGCTTAGCTGCTCGGGCCTAGTTAAAGCTCCACGGAGCATCGAGCGGCCCTTGTAGCCAAGCGCCGCTCGGCCTATAGCTACCGCGTGGTCCCAGCATCGCCTTCCCCCAGCCACCGCTGATGCTCTGACGGAGTAGCCGAACCCGCCCTCCTTCAATTACTCAGTGTGTCATGTTTGGCATTGCTCACAGACAACGCACAAAAATCTGTTGCAGATTGCCTGCAGCGAGTAGATCATGGGTCACCAACCTTTTTGAAACTGAGAGCTACTTCATTGGTTCCGATTCATATAAAGGCTACCAGTTTGACACGCTCTTCTGAAATTACAAATTTACTCAGTTTGCCTTTAGTTATATATAATCAATAATGATTAATGATACTGATCCATGAGAATACTCATCCATGAGAAGACACTGATCACATTAATGATTTCTCACAATTAGCAATGAAAACAATGTGGGAAACAGATATCAATATTCAGCACTTTATCTCTTAATCTCAGTAATTGGGTGATTCATTTTTGTGGCAACATTTCGGCCTCAGGATTTTTTTTTTTAAAAGTATTGTTTTAAGTTTTGAATATTTTGTTACAACACTGACATGTTTAACAATAAGAAATTAATAATGGGCAAGCTCAGGATTGGATGAATTAATAATTACATGTGGGGTTTTTTCACCATTGTCTCTGAATGTGTTCCACCCTTTTATGAACATTTACATATGGACCACAAATAGTTAAACATTTAAATTTAAAAAATAATGAATTTTTCTTAGAAAGAGTGTGTCCCTTTTACTATATAATATGTTTTATTCTTGAAATTGTAACACATCATGAAGTTACGAATCATTTATGACTGTATTGCAAAGAAAACCCTGTTTTTTTACTCATTATTACTGACAGCATTGAAAATATTGGTAATTTCAAAAACTTATACCAATATTTGCATTTATTGGTCTTCAACTCCCAACATGGCTCAGAAAAATCCACAGTACTTAATGTTTCTGTAACAATATTTAATAAAAACATGTGTGGAATGGAACATAACATGTTGAATTGTACCATAACAGGGTGGAAAGTCAAAGTATTTGATTCTAAAATCTGATGATTTTCATTATTAGTTGCAGGATTGGCTCAGTCAAAGTACAGGTAGAGTGTTTGTCCTGGTTCTGTGTGGCAAGAACATGTGATATCCCTGTAGTGGATTTTTCCATGACAGGTACTCATTGTTCCCCTCACAAGAGTCAATGGGGTAACTAGTTAAATGAAAACAGACAAATGGCAAAGTCATCTGATATTACCTCAGACTACTCTGCAACTCTATTCCATCATCTCAAAATTTTTTATTTGACTTAAAATTATTTCTTTTCACCCTAATTTCTACCTTATTTGGTTCATGAACATAACAGGGTGGAAGATAACAGGGTGGAACTTTTCTAACTAATTTACCTGTAGCTCTTTATGTGGTCAACATTTAGCTAGCTAACATTAAACCGAATAACAAACCTTTAGTGACTAAATCTAACATTATGTTTTTTAAATTCTACTGAATAAACATTTTTCACAATCTTTCCTAACAGGGTGGAACATAACAGGGTGGAACTTTATAACTAATTCATCTGTAGCTCTTTATGTGGTCAACATTTAGCTAGCTAACCTTCAACAAAATAACAAACCTTTAATGACTAAATCTAACATTATGTTTTTTAAATTCTACTGAATAAACATTTTTCACAATCTTTCCTAACAATCTTTCCACTGTCCAATGGCGCAACAAGTAACCAAGCAGAAGGAGCATAGTGACTGTTTTCATCCTCCCTCCCACTGCAATGTTTGCCACCATGATAGGAGACAAAATCAATTAGCAATGAGCATGCTCTGTGTTCATACGTTCAACTTTTACTTGAACGTATGATTGGGTCTTGTAGGGCATCCAAAGGTGATCACACACAGAAAGTTTGGTGGCTCTGTGAGTTTCTTTGTAGGAGATATAACAGTTAATTATGTTCAGGTTAGTCTGTGAACTTTGACCCCTGGTATCGCCCTTTCAGCATGCACTAAAACTCGAATCTTATGTAGTGTAAGATATTTAAGAAAATAATACTGAAACTGCACTCATTACTTTCTTTATTTGACTGTTAAAATATGTTACTTTTTCATGTTGAACACCAGACATATCACTCAGTTCCACGACTGCAGTGGATTTTATAGTCAATGTTTAAAGCAGCACTGACTCTGAAGCGATGGAGGAAATTTACGTCAACATGGAGCCTGTTAGACAAACTGCATCTAATCACACAGGTAAGAAAAACGTTACATATAAATCTAGGATGTACTGCATTACATTTTGCTAAGGTTCAGGTTTTTCTTAAGGTTCAAGCAGCTCCAAAGAGAGACTCTGCCTCTGTGAGGCTTTGGGAATCCTGAATGTTTTACTTTTGGCCGAACTCATCGCCATCACTGACTAGAACAGTGAGTCTCGTTCTAGTCATCTTTTAAGGAAGAGTAAATTTTAAGAGTAAATTTTATGTTTCTGTAGTAAAAAATATCATCGGCTCTTCTGAACTCAAACTGACCAAATAGCAACGGTTTGAAAAGCATAAAGCTTGATGACTCAAAGTGTTTCAGAGGTGAATCATTACACTGTTACAGGAGTTTGATTTATTTTCAGCAACGGATGCATTTTCAGCCATTTATGTCTTTAATATCTCCTTTTTCACACTATCTACCCAATGATTTATTGTTTAGTGTTACCTCAGTTTAAATTCTACAACCATAACCAAAATCATGAAACTATTTTATAATTCTTAAGTGAAAATACGATGCAACTTCTATTTTTGCAAACATGCTTGTTTATTTTTTTTCCAGCTCATGACATGACAGCAGATTTTTCTGACATTAGTAACTTTCTGACTGATCAGAACAGCGACAGCAAGTTTCCCTCCACGAACGCTAACTTCACTGAAACGACTCCAGGAGACGAAGAGACTTTAAGGTTTGTCAAAACTTTGAAAAAAATGTGGATCTCATTAACACGTCTAAAACATTTTCCCCTCTGAATTGTAGAGTATAACTAATAACTTTCCTTTTGTGGCTAAATGAATATAATGTAAATGAACAACTTTTATTTTAATTTATTAAGTACTGTATCATTTGTGTGCTCTAAACACAATAATGTAAATGAAACAAAACTGGGGGGTTTTCTTACAGAACGGACAAACATCAGTTGTTCCTGTTAATTCAGGAGCTGCAGAAGAAGAGAGGAGCACATCCAGTAGAGATCTATGATTAGGATCTGTGTTCAGTGTGATATTATTTACCAGCTTTCTTGTAGCTTATTAACATGGTGTTACATAAAACATACAGATAAAATGTACACTTGTGACTTATAAAGCAACAATTTTACCAGTTGTACTGTGTTTTTATTTCTTGTTAAAACTCTGACATGTTAAGCAAAAGTTGGAGGATGGTTGTGGGTAGGATTGGTTCAGCATGAGGCGTTCTGATTGCGTCTTAATGTTACTTTTACTACGAGACTTTATGGAACTCCAGTTGTGTCCATTAATAAAGATACAAAAAAAGAAGGCAGCAAATGTTCATGTTGGTTCCACAGGGTTCCCCTGAAAATATAGATCAAATCAGACATTACAAGGTAAAAGTAATTTGAACAGGGGGAAGCATATAAACAAGTCAAGTCAATAACAAGTCAATGACATGAAGCAATCTGCATTTTTAACTCAGATAACTTAACTTACTTTTTTTACTGACTTAATACATTTAAATTGCTGCACTGTTAAGTAGATTGGAAATTACTTTTTTGTAAATTGTCTTGAGATTACCAGATGACTGTATGGACCCAACAGTTTTATGGGTCTCATTCTGTCCTGATAACTAGTAATAGTCTTTCTCCAGGAAATACAACTATATATAAATAGTATAAATAGAATAGAAATAGAAATACAACTATCATCTTTGTATTTCTAAATCCTCTTCTAACCCTATTCCTTGTTTTCTCGCTATCTCACTCCAGTAGCAGAAACACTGACATTAAGAAACAACAATCCCTGAATTGCATTATCAAACTTCTATAACCGCTGGATCGAATAATTATAAAATTGTACGTATTTATTCATAGTTTAAAGATATATACTTTTAGGACCGCCGTTTAGTAAGAAGGTGGATGAGCTGTCTACTAGTGTCTAAAACTCAGGCACCATGTCTTCTCAAGGAGATCAACAGTTTGACAAACAGCTTGCTTTGTGAAGCACCGCCTCACTGGGAGGGAATCGAAAGGTTAACCTTCCAATCAGGTGCAAGTTCGGCAGTTTAAAGTAAGAGAAACCAGATACTGCATTCAAAGCATGAAGAAGACCAGCAAGCAGAGCTTTGACAGAATGAATTCTGTAGAATATCAGAGTACAGGAGATACAGGATTGAAGATTTGACTGAATCAAGACATTGTCCAGAAGTTCAGACTGGGAAACTAAATGGAACATTGCTAGCCAAGTATGTGGAGCAGGAAAATAGGTTATAGTTACTTAAATGTATGCAAACCAATTGTCTCAAAAGATTCAATTACTGCAACATGTAAAAGACAAGTGTAGTTAAATTGTGTGATTTTGGCAAACAATATTCTTAAACTTGTCCAAAATATTATTCAATGTAAAAAAATTTTTACTTTCTGCTTACAGTAGCAGCAATATATTTACTACATGTAAATATAGTAAGTTCCTCATCTAAATATATTTACTTGACATAGTGGTACTGTTCAAAACCTTTTGGTTTGCTTGAGTAGAAATGGAGTAATGTCTGTGTATGTTAAGATGTTAAACATTTACCACCCAAAATTCTCCCCACTTTCAAATAGTTCACTTTTTATTTTATTCTAGTTGCAAACTCAACTTAAAAAGATAAACTTGTAAAGCATCTTTTTTTTCTTTTTTAAATCCAAAAGTTCCTGCTGCTTGTTTAAGAATAGTACAATCAACAAGTTGATGAGAATTAAGTGATGTTCACTTGAACTCTTTTATTAAGCAGAATGTTTTATTTTACAGTGAGGAAGGCCAGAGTCTAGCTTTAGCAGATGGCTGGAGGCATCTGACCAGCTTCTAACTCAGTACCTGTTTGCTCTATGGCAAAAATTTGGTAAGATTAAATTTAGTCGGCTAAAGAAAGTCAAACTGTTCATTACGGGTGAAATCTCTTGAGGTAGTCAAGTTTCTTGTTTGTTCAGATCTTGCTAGTCATTTCCATAGTATGATTACTAATTAAAAGTAAATTCTTTTGTCTAATTGCAATCTAATTATTCAGTTAACAATTGAAGTTTTATTATCAGGATTCTGCAAATAGAATATTTTCATAGTATATTTCAATCATTCCTTTCATACAGTCGAAGCTCCCTAAAAAGGATACATTATCTTTCTGTGAACTATAATTTTGATTCCTTTGAGTATCATGATATTTTACTAAATCTGACTGACATGATCTTCTTGAACACATACTGATGCATCACATTGATCATTTATAAGCTTATTAGTTACAGTTTGTTTGTTACTCTGCAGTAGTAAGACCCGCCTACGTCTCACAACTCCTCTGACCCACTACTGCCCAGTTCTCTGTCTAACAGGTCCGGAAAATCCCCAATACTTGGGTCTTACCCTACAGGTAGTTTATGGAGGATTATCTAGTTAAACTGGGGACGGAAAGGACTTGTCTAGCTCTAACTACCTTCAATCCAGAAGTTATGAGCAAAGTCCGGAGCAAAGTCCCCTTTCGGAAGAGAAGCGGAGCAGAACTGTTCGTTGTCCTTCTAACGTGCAGAATCTTTGTCATTAAATGACCTCCGTCTCTTCTCCAAGTTGGCTGCAGTAGAGTGGAGAGCATTGTGTTGAGGCAGAGGAGTCTGTCGGATCAGGAACCAGGATCAAGTCTGGTGGAACTCTTCCCTTCTTGGCGGTGTGAAGTCTTTGAGCTTACCTTGGTCCCGGGATGTGGTCCTCTGCTGGTCTTTAGCCTGCGTCCTCTTGTTGGCTCCTCTTATGCGCCACGGACAAAGAGCCTCTTTCCTCCCTATCCTCTGGTTTTTATGCCCTCTCAACCCAAGGCTGTCTACGGGGCAGTGCTGCGGGACATTAGAACCGTCCCACTGTCTGTGGAAAGTCCCAACCTTCACCAACTCCCTTATGACACACTTATGCCTCATTACAGCAAATCTCCGGTACTTCCCTTTTTCCACTGGCCATCTGTTTCTGGTCATCTTTTTATGCAGCACCCTTGTCCTGCTCCGTGTACTCATCACAACACAGTTTATTCTGTTTCTCCATTCTTAAGTCTTTCATCACTTCGTCTTTGTAACTCATCACAAAACATAATGAATATGTAATTCATCACAAAACATAATCACAAAACAATGTTACTTTATCAACTTGTTACTTCAGTATGATTCTTCCTCACTTATTATCTCTAATCTTTAATAATCAATTATCATTATACAACAATCAAGGTGTAACTGTTAACTCAAAAGTACAACCCTAAATTTCCTTAATGCATTATAACATTTAACTGATCAAAAATACAGAACCTATATTTTGATTATACATTACAGACATTCCTTCTTTGACATGTGTATTATTACTTTATAGTTGTTACTCTTAATCATCATTAAATCAATATACAAGATTTACTGTTATTTCTCAGGCCTTTATTACGTTTTTCTGTGTGCACCTGGACAGATCTCACATTCTCATACCAGTTTTCATGACAACTTACTTATCAGTTACTGTCTGTTAGTGAACATTAGTGAACAGACAGTACCAAAAACTGTAGATACTTTTAAAGGTAACAAGACAATTTACCACATTGTGACCAACTCTCAGAGCCTGGTAGTGTAGTGAGCATGTTTTATTATTGGGTAAAGTGTAGCAATAGCAAGTCAATGTTATTATAAATAGGACCAAGTGTCAGAAGATGTAAGTAAGTCTCTGTGAGAGGGGTTACTTGAGGAAAAAAAAACTAAGATTCACTGTTTGAATTGTTGGTCGATAGCCAGCATATATTTGAATTTGTACAACAAACATATAAAGGAAAGCAAAAATTATATAAAAACTGAATGATCATTCAGTTTGATATATATTAACATAGCGCATCATTCAACAAATCGATAGAAATCTAAGTGCTCCCATCAAAACATCAAATTTAAATAAATAGAAATTGCACTAAATATTTTAATAGACTGATGGTTGACACTGATCATTTATAAGTTTGTAGTAATGAAACCTTAACAACTACATGTGTACTATACTTTGTTAGTGAACACACTTCAGCATGTAAGATAACAGATGGAGGGAAAGGATCATTAGTATCAAAAACAAAGCGTATAAGTCAGAGACAAAAGCTGTACATAATTTTAAATGTAACAAAACAATTGTTGGAGCAACTCGTGGAGTGTGGTGGTGCAGTGTAAAAACTTAAAACTTTGGGGAAAACTGAAAGAGAAATATGAGCAGTAGCCTCACGTGGGCCTGTTTGGTCCCTGTCACATATTCTTAAGAAATATATTTAAAGATGAGGAACTTTTACTGAAATGTATCACACTAGCAAGTGAGGAAGAAAAGAACATCAATAAGTTTCAACCAACCTTTACTATTTTGGAGAAAGCATGAAGCACTGAGAAGATCAGTGTTGATTCAACAGCAGGAAAAGATGGAAGCAAAGTAGAATTCATAATGATGCGAGGACAAATCCTGGAAAGGCAGTGATGTTGGAGTTTCTTTCACTTTCATTGCAGAAAACTAAAAGTTAAATTTGAGTAGCCTCATGTAGGCCTGTTTACTATTTGCCACATATCTTTATGAAATACAATTACAGATGAAGAACTTTTACTGAAATGTATAACAGTAGCAAAGAAGAGAATCTATAGAATCTAATTTTAAACTCTATAGAAAATCTATAGAGTTATATAAATATATATATATATATATATATATATATATATATATATATATATATATATATATATATATATATATATATACACACACACACACACACACACATTTATTTAATCGATGTATAAATAAAAGTTGAATGTATGAATACAGAGCATGCTCATTGCTAATTGATTTCGTGTCCTATCATGGTGGCAACCATTCTAGTGGGAGGGAGGATGTAAACAGTCACGATGCTCCTTCTGCTTGGTTACTTGTTGCGCCGTTGGACAGTGGAAAGATTGTTAGGAAAGATTATGAAAAATGTTTATTCAGTAGAATTTAAAAAAAATAATGATACATTTTGTCATTAAAGGTTTGTTATTTTGTTGAAGGTTAGCTAGGTAAATGTTGACCACATAAAGGTAGATTAGTTAGAAAGTTCCACCCTGTTATGTTCCGCCCTGTTAGGAAAGATTATGAAAAATGTTTATTCAGTAGAATTTAAAAAAAACATGTTAGACTTAGTCATTAAAGGTTTGTAATTCTGTTTAAGGTTAGCTAGCTAAATGTTGACCACATAAAGAGCCACAGGTAAATTAGTTAGAAAAGTTCCACCCTGTAATGTTCCAACCTGTTATGTTCATGAACCAAATAAGGTAGAAATTAGGGTGAAAATAAATAACTTTAAGTCAAATAAAAAAATTTGAGATGATGGAATAGTTGCAGAGTAGTCTGAGGTATTATCAGATGTCGTTGCCATTTGTCTGTTTTCATTTCACTAGTTACCCCCATTGACTCCTGTGAGTGGAACAATGAGTACATGTAATTGGAAAATCCACTACAGGGATATCAAATGTTCTTGCCAAATAGAGCCAGGACTAATACTCTACATATACTTTGACTTGAAAGAGCAAATCCTGCAACTAATAATGAAAATCATCAGATTTTAGAATCAAATACTTTGATTTTCCACCCTGTTATGGGACAATCCACCAGGTTATGTTCCATTCCACACATTTTTTTTATTAAATATTGTTACAGAAACATTAAGTACTGTGGATTTTTCTGAGCCATGTTGGGAGTTGAAGACCAATAAATGAAAATATTGGTCTAAGTTTTTTTAAATTACCAATATTATCAATGCTGTCAGTAATAATGAGTAAAAAACAGTGTTTTCTTTACAATACAGTCATAAATTATTTGTAACTTCATGATGTGTTACAATTTCAAGAATAAAACTTTATAAAAGGGACACACTATAAGAAAATGTCATTATTTTTTCAATTTAAATGTTTAACTATTTTTGCTCCATATGTAAATGTTCATAACAGGGTGGAACACATTCAGAGACAACGGTGAAAAAAGCAGATGTAATAATTAATTTATCCAACCCTGAGCTTGCCCATTATTAATTTCTTATTGTTAAACATGTCAGTGTTGTAACAAAATATTCAAAAATTAAAACAATACTTTTTTTCAATAATTCTGAGGCCGAAATGTTGCCACAAAAAGACTCACCCAATCACTGAGATTAAAAGAGATAAAGTGCTGAATATTGATATCTGTTTCCCACCTTGTTTTCATTGCTAATTATTGTGAGAAATCATTAACGTGATCATTGTCTTCTCATGGTTGAGTATGATTAATCATTTTTGATAATGTCTAAGGCAAACTGAGTAAATTTGTTATTTCAGAAGAGCGTGTCAAACTGGTAGCCTTTATATAACTCGGAACCAATGAAGTAGCTCTCAGATTCCCAAAGGTTGACCCTTGATCTACTCGCTGCTGCCAATCTGCAACAGATTATTGTGCATTGTCTGTGAGCAATGCCAAACATGACACACTGAGTAATTCAAGGAGGGCGGGTTTGGCTGCTCCTTCAGTGCATCAGCAGTGGCTGGGGAAAGGCAGTGCTGGGTCCACGCGGTGGCTATAGGCCGAGCGGCGCTTGGCTTTGAGGACCGCTCGACGCTCCGCGGAGCTTTAATTAGGCCCGAGCAGCTAAGCGCTGCGAAGGCCTATTGTAATCGTGCTGTAATTAGGCCCGAGCAGCTAAGCGCTGCGAAGGCCTATTGTTTTTCAAATGTTTATTATTAGTCCCGAGCAGCTAAGCGCTGCGAAGGCCTATTGTTTTTCAAATGTTTATTTAGGCCCGAGCAGCTAAGCGCTGCGAAGGCCTATTGTAATCGTGCTGTTTATTATTATTTTTCTTGTGCCAAATGAATTGGCTTTTTGGGGGCTTTATCATATTCAAAAACTCACCAAACTTGGCGGGTGCATAGAGACCGTGTGAAATTTACGTATTTTAAGGTCCTTGCAAAAATCGCACAAGAAACGGCTCAAGGGCGCCCCCTAGCAACTTTCAAAAGACCCTTTTCTATTCACTTACTTTATCGTAGAGACTTGAAATTTGGTACAGTTGTAGAGCTCCCCAAGACACTCACAATTTACAATTAATGTCATAGTGCAAGTATCCCACGAAGTCGGCCATTTTGGATTGAAGTTCCGATTTTGCCCCGATTTTACACGTTTACACACGTCGCATTTGATCAAACTCCTCCTAGGGATTTTGATTGATCGGCTTCTAACTCGGTCAGATTGTTCATAAGGCATGGCCGATTCAAAGTTATCAAATTCGTGAGTTTTCGAGCATGCTGAAGGGGTCGTACCAGGGGTCAAATTTCACAGACTCACCAGAATGTAATAAACTGTTAGATCTCCTACAAATAAACTCACAGAGCCACCAAACTTTCTGTGTGTGATCACCTTTGGATGACCTACGACACCCAGTTGTGAAATTTTGAGATTACCTAAGCCACGCCCCCTTAGAACAGGAAGTGTCATGTTTTACTGCGAACATTCACTATCTGAAACCTTTAACCTAATCAACATGAAACTGTCCACAGACAGAAGACATGTTGGTGTGTCAGGGTGTCCAACCCCGTTTGGTTTGGATGCAGCAGCTGGCCGTGGTGGCGTGGCGAAGTGACCTTTAACGCCGTCTCCTTACGTTTGGCCGTGAATTCCAAAGTTTAAAGCCCAGCTGCACCAAACTCACTAGGTTTGATCCTTGTGGGCCCCTCGACTGGAATCCAGTGTGATTTTTTGTGGGCGTGGCCTAATGTCTCAACAGCGCCCCCTTGAAGATTTTAAATAATCAGCCCCAAACCATTCTTTAACCTAGAATTATGAAACTTGGTACACTTGTGTATATTCTGAAGACCTACAAAAAAGCCTCTTGGAGCCATGGTCCAAACCCAACATGAAGTCTGCCATTTTGGATAAAAGCCGCTATTTGCTGTTTTTCAGAGATGTCATATTTGATCGAACTCCTCCTACGGGGTTTCAGATACAGACTTCAAACTCAGTCAGCAGAGAGTTCAGATATGAAAGGTCTAAAGTTATCACAGGAATTTTTGTATGTCAAAGCATGTGGGCGTGGCTAAGTGAAAAACTTTGAATATTTGCCATAAAACATCAAAGTGACATAACTTCCACATACAAGGAGACAGCTGATTCAGACTTCCTATGTCTCAATACTAACCAACCCTCATTACATTCTCATGGTCAGATGACGCAACCTTAGCTCCGCCCACTTTTCACTGGAAGTCACCTGTTTTTTCTACTGTATGTCTTATTTTTACAGAGTAATACATATGGAAATAATCTTCTACCACCTGAAATTATATGACCTGATGATGAACTGTGATGATGACCTCTGACTCATGGGAGCGTGGCCAACTTGCTGTCCTACGCCATATGCATGCAATTATCTCTGAATCACACACGCATCTTCCGATTGGCACCAAACTGGAAACGTTTGACCTGGATTTTACTCTACAGCGCCCCCTAGATTATCCCATCATAATTATCTCCTCTCTACATCGACCGATCTGCACCAAATTTGTGGTGTGTCCTCAGGAAACCATGCCGAAGTGATCGGTGCGAACTGCCTGGCGGAGGCGCGCCTCAACTGTGCAAAAGGGTACGCGGTGGAAGGCGGGCGGCGGTGCTGGATCCCCGCGGTGGCTATAGGCCGGAGCGGCGCTTGGCTGCTCGGGCCGCTTGAGGCTCCGCGGAGCTTTAATTTTATTAATTATTTATTTATTTTTTTCTTCTGTCAAATGAATTGCCTTTTTGGGGGCTTTAACATATTCAGAAACTCAGCAAAATTGGTGGGCCCATAGAGACTCTGAAAAATTTACGTATTTTAAGGTCTACGCAAAAATCGCACAAAAAATTGCTCAACAGCGCCCCCTAGAAAATTCAAAAGACCCTTTCCTATTCAGTTACTTTATTGTAGAGACTTGAAATTTGGTACACTTGTAGAACTCCCCAAGGCACTCAGAGTTTATAATTGTTCTCATAGTGCATGTCAAACAGGAAGTCAGCCATTTTGGATTGAATTGGCAAATTTCACCCCATTTTGGCCGTTTATAGCCTTCGCATTTGATCGAACTCCTCCTAGGGCTTTTGATGGATCGGCTTCAAACTTGGTCAGTCGGTTCATAAGGCATGCCCGATTAAAAGTTATCAAAATGGTGAGTTTTTGTGCATGCTGATGGGGTGATACTAGGGGTCAAAGTTCACTGACTCACCATAAACAAATAAATAGTTATATCTCCTACAAAGAAAGGCACAAAGCCACCAAACTTTCTGTGTTTGATCACCTTTGGATGCCCTACAAGACCCAATCGAGAAATTTTGAGATCACCTATGCCACGCCCCTTAGAACAGGAAGTGTCATGTTTTATTGTGATCGGACCCTATCTGACCTCTTTAACCTAATTAACATGAGACTGTGTCCACAAACAGAAGACATGTTGGTGTCTTATGGTTTCCAACGCTGTTTGTTTTGGAGGCAGCAGGTGGGCGTGGCGGCGTGGCGAATATACCTGTAACGCCGTGTCCATACATTTGGCTCTGTATTCCACAATTTTGAGTCCAGCTGCACCAAACTCACTGAGATGGATCCTTATCCAACTCCGGACAGTAATCCAGTGCAATATTTGGTGGGCGTGGCCTAATGTCTCTACAGCGCCCCCTAGAAGAGTTTAAATCATCAGCCCCGAGCCATGCTTTAACCTAGAATTATGAAACTTGGTACACATGTGTAACTTGTAAGGATGTACAAAAACGTCCCTTGGAGCCATGGTCCAAACCCAACAGGAAGTCGGCCATTTTGGATCAAAGCCGCCATTTTCTGTTTTTCATAGACGTCGCATCTGATCGAACTCCTACAGCTTTTGAGATACAGACTTCAAACTCGCTCAGCACACACTTAAGATATTGAAGATGCAAAGTTATCAAAAGAATTCTCGTACATCAAAGCATGTGGGCGTGGCTAAATGTCAAACTTTGGCTTTGTGCCATGAAATACTAAAATGCAATAACTTCTACAGGAAAAGTGACAACTTCATCAGACTTTACATGTCTCATTATTGGCCAGCCTTGATCACATTCACAAGGTCATATGATGACATCACCTTAGCCACGCCCCCCTCCAACATGAAGACACCTGTTTTTGTCTGCCAGAAGTCTTTCTTTTACTCTCACTCAAATGGGTTCAGTGCTGTGCAAATTGATATAAAATGACATGATGATGAACTCTGTGTATGTTGGCTGCTAGCTGAAGCATGTGGGCGTGCCTTATTAGCAAATAGCAATGCTAGCCATGTCTACGATCATCTCTAAATCAACCAGCCTTCATCCAATTTGCACCAGATTTTCTATGATCGACTGTGGTGATCCTCTAAAGATTGGATTATAACTTGACTTCACTTCACTCCTTAGGTTAATCAAACAGCTGTATCTTATCTCTACATTGGCTAATCTGCATGAGATGTTGTGGGCTGCAGCAGGGAGCGCTGCTGTAAACACAATGTAGCTAATTTCAACACAAGTGAGAAGATAAAGTATCAATCAAGCTGTTCAGATGCACATTCATTCTCCCAAAACTTAAACTGACATGATTTGTGGTTTTAGGTGGTGAGGCTGAACACTGAGACCCAGGTGATAATGATGTTTATTATAATTTAATAAAAAGAAGCTCAAACACAGTCCAGAACGGGCAACACGGCAGGAAAACTTGCACACATCTAATACAGGTAGCCACTGAAACAACTGAAGACTGAATGCGACAGCTACATTATAACTTGATTCCACTTAGCCCTGTAGGTTAAGTGGAATCAAACCAAACCAACTTTATTTACAAATCACTTTAAAACAACCACAGCTGATACAAAGTGCTTTACATTAAAACACAACATAATAAAAAAAATAAAACATACAGCTTAAAAACAAAAACATACAATTTAAAACTAGATCACGCTGGTGATGAAAGTCATGTAAAATAGATGGTGCAGTGGTGTATGAACAGCAGCTGTGAAGGTTACCAGCCTGTTTAGTTCAACCTATCTCTGTGAATCAGCGTTTTCTGACATGAACTTCATCAAGAACAAACACAGAACATGCCTCATGTCCCAGTACTAACTTTCCACAATGTTATTATGTTTCATTTCTGCCTTCAAAATGTCTGAAATTCCACAAAAACCATTTAATGTAAGTGACATCAATTGGTTCTGATGTGAATTCAAACATGGAAAACAAAGCGAGCTTCAACTGTCACCATCTCTGTACTTTTTCTTATCTTAAATATGTTAAACATGTATATGTTAAGCTTAAAGTTCCACCCTGTTAGGAAATACTGTGAAAAATGTTTATTCAGTATAATTTAAAAAACATAATGTTAGATTAAGTCATTAAAGGGTTAACCCTTCGGAGACAATTGACGCGTATCCGAGTTTTTTTTACATGTCTGATTTGGCGTGTCGTAGCAGCAAGACTCCGCCTCCCCCAGTCTCACTTTCTACTGGTGTTTAAAGTGCACATGTTAAACTACACAACAGTTTTTAAATTGTGTTAATAGGTCAAGTAAAACCGGAGTTATGCTTAAATATGTAAACCATATTTGTTTCAATTAGCGAAATTGTAAAACCCGCTCCTTTCCACAGTGAGACGGAGCGCTCTCTCAACACAAAGAATACAATATAACAGATCCCATCACTCGAGCTCACGTATTAAACTGATAAGAGTTGACATTTTGTTGCAGATAAACGAAAGACAGTGACGCAAGTAACAGCGCGAAAATAGAGAAAAAAATGTACCGCGGGAACGGAGAACAGAAAAAAGAGAGGCACGTCAACAGATAGTTGTGATATCAGACGATCAGTAAAATCTACCTCGTAATTTGTATTTCGGACATTGTATTTTGTTTTTTTCTGTAAAGAATGATGAGAAGAATGAATGTGGGGCCGGCAGCAAAGCTCTTTTTTGAGCTCGAAGATGAGGGAAACTCGCAGTCTGAGTCTGGAGCAGACAGCGAGGATTCTGATGACAATGTAGCGATTCAGTCATTCATATCAGGAAGAGAGAGAGAACATGGCTATCAGGAAGAAGATGAGGTAGGGACAAACGTAGCTAAGCAAAGATTGAAACTGAGAAGTTGGCAGCGCTGTGCAACTGCGCGGTCTCGATCACCGAGAGATGACGCTGCTGAGCCACTCCCCCACAGTGATCCCTGGAAGACGGAGGAGGATCCTGACAGTGGGCCGGGAGTAAAGCAGGTTTCAGCCACGGCGAACACCCGGTGTCCAAATAAACAACCTGTCTTCTCATAGTCCAAAAGATCTTTTTTTATTATATTTTGCCTCTGACACAGTGAAAACAATTTGCCTCAACACAAACAAAAATGCAGCAAAAAAACATTAGGGAAAAAGTACAAATGGAATGACATTGAAATGGAAGATTTGTAAATTTTTTTGGTCTATGGATGGATGGATGGATTGAGATATTTGCCATTATTCAAATATAAACAAAATGGTGATTGACTGGACTATACCTTATTTTAATATGCAATTTAATCTACTGAAACTATTTTCACATTTGATATTTTCTTATTATACATGTCCCAGTACTAACTTTCCACCCTGTTATGATGTTTCATTTCTGCCTTGAAAAGTCTAAAATTCCATAAAAACCATTTAAAGTGAGTGACATCAATTGGTTCTGATGTGAATTCAACCATGTAAAACAAAGTGAGCTTCAACTGTCACCATCTCTGTACTTTTTCCTTTCTTAAATATGTTAAACCTGTATATGTTAGGCTTAAAGTTCCATGCTGTTAGGAAAGATTGTGAAAAGTTTATTCAGTAGAATTTAAAAAGCATAATGTTAGATTTAGTCATTAAAGGTTTGTTATTTTGTTGAAGGTTAGCAAGCTAAATGTTTACCACATAAAGAGCTAAAGATGAATTAGTGAGAAAGTTCCACCCTGTTATGTTCCACCCTGTTAGGAAAGATTGTGTAAATGTTAATTCAGTAGAATTTAAGAAACATATTGTTAGATTTAGTCACTAAAGGTTTGTTATTCGGTTTAATGTTAGCTAGCTAAATGTTGACCACATAAAGAGCTACAGGTAAATTAGTTAGAAAAGTTCCACCCTGTTATGTTCATGAACCAAATAAGTTAGAAATTAGGGTGAAAATAAATAATTTTAAGTCAAATAAAAATTTTGAGATGATGGAGTTGCAGAGTAGTCTGAGGTATTATCAGATGTTTATTCCATTTGTCTGCTTTCATTTCACTAGTTACCCCCATTGATTCCTGTGAGGGGAACAATGAGTACATGTCATGGGAAAATCAACTACAGGGATATCACATGTTCTTTCCAAATAGAGCCAGGATAAATACTCTACCTATACTTTGACTTAAAAGAGCCAATCCTGCAACTAATAATGAAAATCATCAGATTTTAGAATAAAAGACTTATATTTTCCACCCTGTTATGGGACAATCCACCATGTTATGTTCCATTCCACACATTTTTATTAAATATTGTTACAGAAACATTAAGTACTGTGAATTTTTCTGAGCAATGTTGGGAGTTGAAGTCCAATAAATGCAAATATTGATATAAGGTTTTGAAATTACCAATATTTTCAATGCTGTCAGTAATAATGAGTAAAAAAAACAGTGTTTTCTTTGCAATACAGTCATAAATTATTCGTAACTTCATGATGTGTTACAATTTCAAGAAAAAAACGTATTATATAGTAAAAGGGACACACTCTATGTAAGAAAAAGTCATTATTTCTCAATATTTAAATGTTTAACTATTTGTGGTCCATATGTAAATGTTCATAAAAGGGTGGAACACTGAATTCAGAGACAATGGTGAAAAAACCCACATGTAATAATTAATTTATCCAATCCTGTGCTTGCCCATTATTATTAATTTCTTATTGTTAAACATAAAGTGCTGAATATTGATCTGTTTCCCACCTAGTTTTCATTGCTAATTATTGTGAGAAATCATTAACGTGATCAGTGTCTTCTCATGGATGAGTATTCTCATGGATCAGTATCATTAATCATTATTGATTATATATAACTATATATAATATATATATATATATATATAACTTGCAAACTGAGTAAATTTGTTATTTCAGAATAGTGTCAAACTGGTAGCCCTTTATATGACTCGGTAGCCATGAAGTAGCTCTCAGTTTCAAAAAGGTTGGTGACCCTGATCTACTCGCTGCAGCCAATCTGCAACAGATTTTTGTGCATTGTCCGTGAGCAATGCCAAACATGACACACTGAGTAATTGAAGGGGGGCGGGTTCGGCTTCTCCGTCAGAGCATCGGCGGTGGCTGGGGGAAGGCGGTGCTGGGACCACGCGGTGGCTATAGGCCGAGCGGCGCTTGGCTGCTCGGGCCGCTCGATGCTCCGCGGAGCTTTAATTAGGCCCGAGCAGCTAAGCGCTGCGAAGGCCTATTGTTTTTCGAATGTTTATTATTAGGCCCGAGCAGCTAAGCGCTGCGAAGGCCTATTGTTTTTCGAATGTTTATTTTTTAGGCCCGAGCAGCTAAGCGCTGCGAAGGCCTATTGTAATCGTGCTGTTTATTATTATTTTCTTGTGCCAAATGAATTGGCTTTTTGGGGCTTTATCATATTCAAAAACTCACCAAACTTGGCGGGTGCATAGAGCCCGTGTGAAATTTACGTATTTTAAGGTCCTTGCAAAATCGCATGAGAAGCGGCTCAAGGGCGCCCCTAGCAACTTTCAAAAGACCCTTTCCTACTCACTTACTTTATCGTAGACACTTGAAATTTGGTACAGTTCTAGAGCTCCCCAAGACACTCACAATTTACAATTAATGTCATAGTGCAAGTATCCACGAAGTCGGCCATTTTGGATTGAAGTTCCGATTTTGCCCCGATTTTACCCGTTTACACACGTCGCATTTGATCGAACTCCTCCTAGGGATTTTGATCGATCGGCTTCAACTCGGTCAGATTGTTCATAAGGCATGGCCGATTCAAAGTTATCAAATTCGTGAGTTTTCGAGCATGCTGAAGGGGTCGTAGCAGGGGTCAAAATTCACCGACTCACCAGAAAGTAAAAAACTGTTAGATCTCCTACAAAAAACTCACAGAGCCACCAAACTTTCTGTGTGTGATCACCTTTGGATGACCTACGACACCCAGTTGTGAAATTTTGAGATTACCTAAGCCACGCCCCTTAGAACAGGAAGTGTCATGTTTTACTGCGAACATTCACTATCTGAAACCTTTAACCTAATCAACATGAAACTGTCCACAGACAGAAGACATGTTGGTGTGTCAGGGTGTCCAACCCCGTTTGGTTGGATGCAGCAGCTGGCCGTGGTGGCGTGGCGAAGTGACCTTTAACGCCGTCTCCTTACGTTTGGCCGTGAATTCCAAAGTTTAAAGCCCAGCTGCACCAAACTCACTAGGTTTGATCCTTGTGGGCCCTCGACTGGAATCCAGTGTGATTTTTGTGGGCGTGGCCTAATGTCTCAACAGCGCCCCCTTGAAGATTTTAAATAATCAGCCCCAAACCATTCTTTAACCTAGAATTATGAAACTTGGTACACTTGTGTATATTCTGAAGACCTACAAAAAAGCCTCTTGGAGCCATGGTCCAAACCCAACATGAAGTCTGCCATTTTGGATAAAAGCCGCTATTTGCTGTTTTTCAGAGATGTCATATTTGATCGAACTCCTCCTACGGGGTTTCAGATACAGACTTCAAACTCAGTCAGCAGAGAGTTCAGATATGAAAGGTCTAAAGTTATCACAGGAATTTTTGTATGTCAAAGCATGTAGTTGTGGCTAAGTGCAAAACTTTGAATATTTGCCATAAAACATCAAAGTGACATAACTTCCACATACAAGGAGACAGCTGATTCAGACTTCCTATGTCTCAATACTAACCAACCCTCATTACATTCTCATGGTCAGATGACGCAACCTTAGCTCCGCCCACTTTTCACTGGAAGTCACCTGTTTTTTCTACTGTATGTCTTATTTTTACAGAGTAATACATATGGAAATAATCTTCTACCACCTGAAATTATATGACCTGATGATGAACTGTGATGATGACCTCTGTCTCATGGGAGCGTGGCCAACTGGCTGTCCTACGCCATATGCATGCAATTATCTCTGAATCACACACGCATCTTCCGATTGGCACCAAACTGGAAACGTTTGACCTGGATTTTACTCTACAGCGCCCCCTAGATTATCCCATCATAATTATCTCCTCTCTACATCGACCGATCTGCACCAAATTTGTGGTGTGTCCTCAGGAAACCATGCCGAAGTGATCGGTGCGAACTGCCTGGCGGAGGCGCGCCTCAACTGTGCAAAAGGGTACGCGGTGGAAGGCGGGCGGCGGTGCTGGATCCCCGCGGTGGCTATAGGCCGGAGCGGCGCTTGGCTGCTCGGGCCGCTTGAGGCTCCGCGGAGCTTTAATTTTATTAATTATTTATTTATTTTTTCTTCTGTCAAATGAATTGCCTTTTTGGGGGCTTTAACATATTCAGAAACTCAGCAAAATTGGTGGGCCCATAGAGACTCTGAAATTTTACGTATTTAAGGTCTACGCAAAAATCGCTCAAAAAATGGCTCAACAGCGTCCCCTAGAAAATTTCAAAAGACCCTTTCCTATTCAGTTACTTTATTGTAGAGACTTGAAATTTGGTACACTTGTAGAACTCCCCAAGGCACTCAGAATTTATAATTGTACTCATAGTGCATGTCAAACAGGAAGTCAGCCATTTTGGATTGAATTGGCAAATTTCACCCCATTTTGGCCGTTTATAGCCTTCGCATTTGATCGAACTCCTCCTAGGGCTTTTGATGGATCGGCTTCAAACTTGGTCAGTCGGTTCATAAGGCATGCCCGATTAAAAGTTATCAAAATGGTGAGTTTTTGTGCATGCTGATGGGGTGATACTAGGGGTCAAAGTTCACTGACTCACCATAAACAAATAAATAGTTATATCTCCTACAAAGAAAGGCACAAAGCCACCAAACTTTCTGTGTTTGATCACCTTTGGATGCCCTACAAGACCCAATCGAGAAATTTTGAGATCACCTATGCCACGCCCCTTAGAACAGGAAGTGTCATGTTTTATTGTGATCGGACCCTATCTGACCTCTTTAACCTAATTAACATGAGACTGTGTCCACAAACAGAAGACATGTTGGTGTCTTATGGTTTCCAACGCTGTTTGTTTTGGATGCAGCAGGTGGGCGTGGTGGCATGGCGAATTAACCTGTAACACCTTGTCCAAACATTGGGCTCTGAATTCCACAATTTTCAGTCCAGCTGCACCAAACTTACTGAGATGGATCCTTATCCAACTCCGGACAGTAATCCAGTGCAATATTTGGTGGGCGTGGCCTAATGTCTCTACAGCGCCCCCTAGAAGAGTTTAAATCATCAGACCCGAGCCATGCTTTAACCTAGAATTATGAAACTTGGTACACATGTGTATCTTGTAAGGATGTACAAAAACGTCCTTGGAGCCATGGTCCAACCCAACAGGAAGTCGGCCATTTTGGATCAAAGCCGCCATTTTCTGTTTTTCATAGACGTCGCATCTGATCGAACTCCTCCTACAGCTTTGAGATACAGACTTCAAACTCGCTCAGCACACACTTAAGATATTGAAGATGCAAAGTTATCAAAAGAATTCTCGTACATCAAAGCATGTGGGCGTGGCTAAATGTCAAACTTTGGCTTTGTGCCATGAAATACTAAAATGCAATAACTTCTACAGGAAAAGTGACAACTTCATCAGACTTTACATGTCTCATTATTGGCCAGCCTTGATCACATTCACAAGTCATATGATGACATCACCTTAGCCACGCCCCCCTCCAACATGAAGACACCTGTTTTTGTCTGCCAGAAGTCTTTCTTTTACTCTCACTCAAATGGGTTCAGTGCTGTGCAAATTGATATAAAATGACATGATGATGAACTCTGTGTATGTTGGCTGCTAGCTGAAGCATGTGGACGTTCCTTATTAGCAAATAGCAATGCTAGCCATGTCTACGATCATCTCTAAATCAACCAGGCTTCATCCAATTTGCACCAGATTTTCTATCATCGACTGTGGTGATCCTCTAAAGATTGGATTATAACTTGACTTCACTTCACTCCTTAGGTTAATCAAACAGCTGTATCTTATCTCTACATTGGCTAATCTGCATGAGATGTTGTGGGCTGCAGCAGGGAGCGCTGCTGTAAACACAATGTAGCTAATTTCAACACAAGTGACAAGATAAAGTATCAATCAAGCTGTTCAGATGCACATTCATTCTCCCAAAACTTAAACTGACATGATTTGTGGTTTTAGGTGGTGAGGCTGAACACTGAGACCCAGGTGATAATGATGTTTATTATAATTTAATAAAAAGAAGCTCAAACACAGTCCAGAACGGGCAACACGGCAGGAAAACTTGCACACATCTAATACAGGTAGCCACTGAAACAACTGAAGACTGAATGCGACAGCTACATTATAACTTGATTCCACTTAGCCCTGTAGGTTAAGTGGAATCAAACCAAACCAACTTTATTTACAAATCACTTTAAAACAGCCACAGCTGATACAAAGTGCTTTACATTAAAACACAACATAATAAAAAATAAAACATACAGCTTAAAAACAAAAACATACAATTTAAAACTAGATCACGCTGGTGATGAAAGTCATGTAAAAGAGATGGTGCAGTGGTGTATGAACAGCAGCTGTGAAGGTTACCAGCCTGTTTAGTTCAACCTATCTCTGCGCATCAGCGTTTTCTGACATGGACCTCATCAAGAACAGACACAGAACATGCCTCATGTCCAGTACTAACTTTCCACAATGCTATTATGTTTCATTTCTGCCTTCAAAATGTCTGAAATTCCACAAAAACCATTTAATGTAAGTGACATCAATTGGTTCTGATGTGAATTCAAACATGGAAAACAAAGCGAGCTTCAACTGTCACCATCTCTGTACTTTTTCTTATCTTAAATATGTTAAACATGTATATGTTAAGCTTAAAGTTCCACCCTGTTAGGAAATACTGTGAAAAATGTTTATTCAGTATAATTTAAAAAACATAATGTTAGATTAAGTCATTAAAGGGTTAACTGTTCTTAGACAATTGACGCGTATCCGAGTTTTTTTACATGTCTGATTTGGCGTGTCGTAGCAGCAAGACTCCGCCTCCCCCAGTCTCACTTTCTACTGGTGTTTAAAGTGCACATGTTAAACTACACAACAGTTTTTAAATTGTGTTAATAGGTCAAGTAAAACCGGAGTTATGCTTAAATATGTAAACCATATTTGTTTCAATTAGCGAAATTGTAAAACCCGCTCCTTTCCACAGTGAGACGGAGCGCTCTCTCAACACAAAGAATACAATATAACAGATCCCATCACTCGAGCTCACGTATTAAACTGATAAGAGTTGACATTTTGTTGCAGATAAACGAAAGACAGTGACGCAAGTAACAGCGCGAAAATAGAGAAAAAAATGTACCGCGGGAACGGAGAACAGAAAAAAGAGAGGCACGTCAACAGATAGTTGTGATATCAGACGATCAGTAAAATCTACCTCGTAATTTGTATTTCGGACATTGTATTTTGTTTTTTTCTGTAAAGAATGATGAGAAGAATGAATGTGGGGCCGGCAGCAAAGCTCTTTTTTGAGCTCGAAGATGAGGGAAACTCGCAGTCTGAGTCTGGAGCAGACAGCGAGGATTCTGATGACAATGTAGCGATTCAGTCATTCATATCAGGAAGAGAGAGAGAACATGGCTATCAGGAAGAAGATGAGGTAGGGACAAACGTAGCTAAGCAAAGATTGAAACTGAGAAGTTGGCAGCGCTGTGCAACTGCGCGGTCTCGATCACCGAGAGATGACGCTGCTGAGCCACTCCCCCACAGTGATCCCTGGAAGACGGAGGAGGATCCTGACAGTGGGCCGGGAGTAAAGCAGGTTTCAGCCACGGCGAACACCCGGTGTCCAAATAAACAACCTGTCTTCTCATAGTCCAAAAGATCTTTTTTTATTATATTTTGCCTCTGACACAGTGAAAACAATTTGCCTCAACACAAACAAAAATGCAGCAAAAAAAACATTAGGGAAAAAGTACAAATGGAATGACATTGAAATGGAAGATTTGTAAATTTTTTTGGTCTATGGATGGATGGATGGATTGAGATATTTGCCATTATTCAAATATAAACAAAATGGTGATTGACTGGACTATACCTTATTTTAATATGCAATTTAATCTACTGAAACTATTTTCACATTTGATATTTTCTTATTATACATGTCCCAGTACTAACTTTCCACCCTGTTATGATGTTTCATTTCTGCCTTGAAAAGTCTAAAATTCCATAAAAACCATTTAAAGTGAGTGACATCAATTGGTTCTGATGTGAATTCAACCATGTAAAACAAAGTGAGCTTCAACTGTCACCATCTCTGTACTTTTCCTTTCTTAAATATGTTAAACCTGTATATGTTAGGCTTAAAGTTCCATGCTGTTAGGAAAGATTGTGAAAAGTTTATTCAGTAGAATTTAAAAAGCATAATGTTAGATTTAGTCATTAAAGGTTTGTTATTTTGTTGAAGGTTAGCAAGCTAAATGTTTACCACATAAAGAGCTAAAGATGAATTAGTGAGAAAGTTCCACCCTGTTATGTTCCACCCTGTTAGGAAAGATTGTGTAAATGTTAATTCAGTAGAATTTAAGAAACATATTGTTAGATTTAGTCACTAAAGGTTTGTTATTCGGTTTAATGTTAGCTAGCTAAATGTTGACCACATAAAGAGCTACAGGTAAATTAGTTAGAAAAGTTCCACCCTGTTATGTTCATGAACCAAATAAGTTAGAAATTAGGGTGAAAATAAATAATTTTAAGTCAAATAAAAAATTTTGAGATGATAGAGTTGCAGAGTAGTCTGAGGTATTATCAGATGTTTATTCCATTTGTCTGCTTTCATTTCACTAGTTACCCCCATTGATTCCTGTGAGGGGAACAATGAGTACATGTCATGGGAAAATCAACTACAGGGATATCACATGTTCTTTCCAAATAGAGCCAGGATAAATACTCTACCTATACTTTGACTTAAAAGAGCCAATCCTGCAACTAATAATGAAAATCATCAGATTTTAGAATAAAAGACTTATATTTTCCACCCTGTTATGGGACAATCCACCATGTTATGTTCCATTCCACACATTTTTATTAAATATTGTTACAGAAACATTAAGTACTGTGAATTTTTCTGAGCAATGTTGGGAGTTGAAGTCCAATAAATGCAAATATTGATATAAGGTTTTGAAATTACCAATATTTTCAATGCTGTCAGTAATAATGAGTAAAAAAACAGTGTTTTCTTTGCAATACAGTCATAAATTATTTGTAACTTCATGATGTCTTACAATTTCAAGAAAAAAACGTATTATATAGTAAAAGGGACACACTCTATGTAAGAAAAAGTCATTATTTCTCAATATTTAAATGTTTAACTATTTGTGGTCCATATGTAAATGTTCATAAAAGGGTGGAACACTGAATTCAGAGACAATGGTGAAAAAACCCACATGTAATAATTAATTTATCCAATCCTGTGCTTGCCCATTATTATTAATTTCTTATTGTTAAACATAAAGTGCTGAATATTGATCTGTTTCCCACCTAGTTTTCATTGCTAATTATTGTGAGAAATCATTAACGTGATCAGTGTCTTCTCATGGATGAGTATTCTCATGGATCAGTATCATTAATCATTATTGATTATATATAACTATATATATATATATATATATATATATATATAACTTGCAAACTGAGTAAATTTGTTATTTCAGAATAGTGTCAAACTGGTAGCCCTTTATATGACTCGGTAGCCATGAAGTAGCTCTCAGTTTCAAAAAGGTTGGTGACCCCTGATCTACTCGCTGCAGCCAATCTGCAACAGATTTTTGTGCATTGTCCGTGAGCAATGCCAAACATGACACACTGAGTAATTGAAGGGGGGCGGGTTCGGCTTCTCCGTCAGAGCATCGGCGGTGGCTGGGGGAAGGCGGTGCTGGGACCACGCGGTGGCTATAGGCCGAGCGGCGCTTGGCTGCTCGGGCCGCTCGATGCTCCGCGGAGCTTTAATTAGGCCCGAGCAGCTAAGCGCTGCGAAGGCCTATTGTTTTTCGAATGTTTATTATTAGGCCCGAGCAGCTAAGCGCTGCGAAGGCCTATTGTTTTTCGAATGTTTATTTTTTAGGCCGAGCAGCTAAGCGCTGCGAAGGCCTATTGTAATCGTGCTGTTTATTATTTTTCTTGTGCCAAATGAATTGGCTTTTGGGGGCTTTATCATATTCAAAAACTCACCAAACTTGGCGGGTGCATAGAGCCGTGTGAAATTTACGTATTTTAAGGTCCTTGCAAAAATCGCATGAGAAGCGGCTCAAGGGCGCCCCTAGCAACTTTCAAAAGACCCTTTCCTACTCACTTACTTTATCGTAGACACTTGAAATTTGGTACAGTTCTAGAGCTCCCCAAGACACTCACAATTTACAATTAATGTCATAGTGCAAGTATCCCACGAAGTCGGCCATTTTGGATTGAAGTTCCGATTTGCCCCGATTTTACCCGTTTACACACGTCGCATTTGATCGAACTCCTCCTAGGATTTTGATCGATCGGCTTCAAACTCGGTCAGATTGTTCATAAGGCATGGCCGATTCAAAGTTATCAAATTCGTGAGTTTTCGAGCATGCTGAAGGCGTCGTAGCAGGGGTCAAAGTTCACCGACTCACCAGAATGTAATAAACTGTTAGATCTCCTACAAAAACACTCACAGAGCCACCAAACTTTCTGTGTGTGATCACCTTTGGATGACCTACGACACCCAGTTGTGAAATTTTGAGATTACCTAAGCCACGCCCCCTTGGAACAGGAAGTGTCATGTTTTACTGCGAACATTCACTATCTGAAACCATTAACCTAATCAACATGAAACTGTCCACAGACAGAAGACATGTAGGTGTGTCAGGGTGTCCAACCCCGTTTGGTTTGGATGCAGCAGCTGGCCGTGGTGGCGTGGCGAAGTGACCTTTAACGCCGTCTCCTTACGTTTGGCCGTGAATTCCAAAGTTTAAAGCCCAGCTGCACCAAACTCACTAGGTTTGATCCTTGTGGGCCCCTCGACTGGAATCCAGTGTGATTTTTGTGGGCGTGGCCTAATGTCTCAACAGCGCCCCCTTGAAGATTTAAATAATCAGCCCCAAACCATTCTTTAACCTAGAATTATGAAACTTGGTACACTTGTGTATATCTGAAGACCTACAAAAAGCCTCTTGGAGCCATGGTCCAAACCCAACATGAAGTCTGCCATTTTGGATAAAAGCCGCTATTTGCTGTTTTTCAGAGATGTCATATTTGATCGAACTCCTCCTACGGGGTTTCAGATACAGACTTCAAACTCAGTCAGCAGAGAGTTCAGATATGAAAGGTCTAAAGTTATCACAGGAATTTTTGTATGTCAAAGCATGTAGTTGTGGCTAAGTGCAAAACTTTGACTATTTGCCATAAACATCAAAGTGACATAACTTCCACATATAAGGTGACAGCTGCTTCAGACTTCCTATGTCTCAATACTAACCAACCCTCATTACATTCTCATGGTCAGATGATGACGCAACCTTAGCTCCGCCCACTTTTCACTGGAAGTTACCTGTTTTTTCTACTGTATGTCTTATTTTACTGAGTAATACATATTGAATTAATCTTCTAGCACCTGAAATTATATGACCTGATGATGAACTGTGATGATGACCTCTGTCTCATGGGAGCGTGGCCAACTGGCTGTCCTACGCCATATGCATGCAATTATCTCTGAATCACACACGCATCTTCCGATTGGCACCAAACTGGAAACGTTTGACCTGGATTTTACTCTACAGCGCCCCCTAGATTATCCCATCATAATTATCTCCTCTCTACATCGACCGATCTGCACCAAATTTGTGGTGTGTCCTCAGGAAACCATGCCGAAGTGATCGGTGCGAACTGCCTGGCGGAGGCGCGCCTCAACTGTGCAAAAGGGTACGCGGTGGAAGGCGGGCGGCGGTGCTGGATCCCCCGCGGTGGCTATAGGCCGGAGCGGCGCTTGGCTGCTCGGGCCGCTTGAGGCTCCGCGGAGCTTTAATTTTATTAATTATTTATTTATTTTTTCTTCTGTCAAATGAATTGCCTTTTTGGGGGCTTTAACATATTCAGAAACTCAGCAAAATTGGTGGGCCCATAGAGTATCTGAAAATTTACGTATTCTAAGGTCTACGCAAACGTCACGAAAAATAGTGCAACAGCGACGCCTAGAAAATTTCAAAAGACGCTTTCCTATTCAGTTACTTTAATGTAGAGACTTGAAATTTGGTACACTTGTAGAACTCCCCAAGGCACTCAGAATTTATAATTGTACTCATAGTGCATGTCAACAGGAAGTCAGCCATTTTGGATTGAATTGGCAAATTTCACCCCATTTTGGCCGTTTATAGCCTTCGCATTTGATCGAACTCCTCCTAGGGCTTTTGATGGATCGGCTTCAAACTTGGTCAGTCGGTTCATAAGGCATGCCCGATTAAAAGTTATCAAATGGTGAGTTTTTGTGCATGCTGATGGGGTGATACTAGGGGTCAAAGTTCACTGACTCACCATAAACAAATAAATAGTTATATCTCCTACAAAGAAAGGCACAAAGCCACCAAACTTTCTGTGTTTGATCACCTTTGGATGCCCTACAAGACCCAATCGAGAAATTTTGAGATCACCTATGCCACGCCCCCTTAGAACAGGAAGTGTCATGTTTTATTGTGATCGGACCCTATCTGACCTCTTTAACCTAATTAACATGAGACTGTGTCCACAAACAGAAGACATGTTGGTGTCTTATGGTTTCCAACGCTGTTTGTTTTGGAGGCAGCAGGTGGGCGTGGCGGCGTGGCGAATATACCTGTAACGCCGTGTCCATACATTTGGCTCTGTATTCCACAATTTTGAGTCCAGCTGCACCAAACTCACTGAGATGGATCCTTATCCAACTCCGGACAGTAATCCAGTGCAATATTTGGTGGGCGTGGCCTAATGTCTCTACAGCGCCCCCTAGAAGAGTTTAAATCATCAGCCCCGAGCCATGCTTTAACCTAGAATTATGAAACTTGGTACACATGTGTATCTTGTAAGGATGTACAAAAACGTCCCTTGGAGCCATGGTCCAAACCCAACAGGAAGTCGGCCATTTTGGATCAAAGCCGCCATTTTCTGTTTTTCATAGACGTCGCATCTGATCGAACTCCTCCTACAGCTTTTGAGATACAGACTTCAAACTCGCTCAGCACACACTTAAGATATTGAAGATGCAAAGTTATCAAAAGAATTCTCGTACATCAAAGCATGTGGGCGTGGCTAAATGTCAAACTTTGGCTTTGTGCCATGAAATACTAAAATGCAATAACTTCTACAGGAAAAGTGACAACTTCATCAGACTTTACATGTCTCATTATTGGCCAGCCTTGATCACATTCACAAGGTCATATGATGACATCACCTTAGCCACGCCCCCTCCAACATGAAGACACCTGTTTTTGTCTGCCGGAAGTCTTTCTTTTACTCTGACTCAAATGGGTTCAGTGCTGTGCAAATTGATATAAAATGACATGATGATGAACTCTGTGTATGTTGGCTGCTAGCTGAAGCATGTGGGCGTGCCTTATTAGCAAATAGCAATGCTAGCCATGTCTACGATCATCTCTAAATCAACCAGGCTTCATCCAATTTGCACCAGATTTTCTATGATCGACTGTGGTGATCCTCTAAAGATTGGATTATAACTTGACTTCACTTCACTCCTTAGGTTAATCAAACAGCTGTATCTTATCTCTACATTGGCTAATCTGCATGAGATGTTGTGGGCTGCAGCAGGGAGCGCTGCTGTAAACACAATGTAGCTAATTTCAACACAAGTGACAAGATAAAGTATCAATCAAGCTGTTCAGATGCACATTCATTCTCCCAAAACTTAAACTGACATGATTTGTGGTTTTAGGTGGTGAGGCTGAACACTGAGACCCAGGTGATAATGATGTTTATTATAATTTAATAAAAAGAAGCTCAAACACAGTCCAGAACGGGCAACACGGCAGGAAAACTTGCACACATCTAATACAGGTAGCCACTGAAACAACTGAAGACTGAATGCGACAGCTACATTATAACTTGATTCCACTTAGCCCTGTAGGTTAAGTGGAATCAAACCAAACCAACTTTATTTACAAATCACTTTAAAACAGCCACAGCTGATACAAAGTGCTTTACATTAAAACACAACATAATAAAAAAAAATAAAACATACAGCTTAAAAACAAAAACATACAATTTAAAACTAGATCACGCTGGTGATGAAAGTCATGTAAAATAGATGGTGCAGTGGTGTATGAACAGCAGCTGTGAAGGTTACCAGCTTGTTTAGTTCAACCTATCTCTGTGAATCAGCGTTTTCTGACATGAACTTCATCAAGAACAAACACAGAACATGCCTCATGTCCCAGTACTAACTTTCCACAATGTTATTATGTTTCATTTCTGCCTTCAAAATGTCTGAAATTCCACAAAAACCATTTAATGTAAGTGACATCAATTGGTTCTGATGTGAATTCAAACATGGAAAACAAAGCGAGCTTCAACTGTCACCATCTCTGTACTTTTTCTTATCTTAAATATGTTAAACATGTATATGTTAAGCTTAAAGTTCCACCCTGTTAGGAAATACTGTGAAAAATGTTTATTCAGTATAATTTAAAAAACATAATGTTAGATTAAGTCATTAAAGGGTTAACCCTTCGGAGACAATTGACGCGTATCCGAGTTTTTTTTACATGTCTGATTTGGCGTGTCGTAGCAGCAAGACTCCGCCTCCCCCAGTCTCACTTTCTACTGGTGTTTAAAGTGCACATGTTAAACTACACAACAGTTTTTAAATTGTGTTAATAGGTCAAGTAAAACCGGAGTTATGCTTAAATATGTAAACCATATTTGTTTCAATTAGCGAAATTGTAAAACCCGCTCCTTTCCACAGTGAGACGGAGCGCTCTCTCAACACAAAGAATACAATATAACAGATCCCCTCACTCGAGCTCACGTATTAAACTGATAAGAGTTGACATTTTGTTGCAGATAAACGAAAGACAGTGACGCAAGTAACAGCGCGAAAATAGAGAAAAAAAATGTACCGCGGGAACGGAGAACAGAAAAAAGAGAGGCACGTCAACAGATAGTTGTGATATCAGACGATCAGTAAATCTACCTCGTAATTTGTATTCGGATATTGTATTTTGTTTTTTTCTGTAAAGAATGATGAGAAGAATGAATGTGGGGCCGGCAGCAAAGCTCTTTTTTGAGCTCGAAGATGAGGGAAACTCGCAGTCTGAGTCTGGAGCAGACAGCGAGGATTCTGATGACAATGTAGCGATTCAGTCATTCATATCAGGAAGAGAGAGAGAACATGGCTATCAGGAAGAAGATGAGGTAGGGACAAACGTAGCTAAGCAAAGATTGAAACTGAGAAGTTGGCAGCGCTGTGCAACTGCGCGGTCTCGATCACCGAGAGATGACGCTGCTGAGCCACTCCCCCACAGTGATCCCTGGAAGACGGAGGAGGATCCTGACAGTGGGCCGGGAGTAAAGCAGGTTTCAGCCACGGCGAACACCCGGTGTCCAAATAAACAACCTGTCTTCTCATAGTCCAAAAGATCTTTTTTTATTATATTTTGCCTCTGACACAGTGAAAACAATTTGCCTCAACACAAACAAAAATGCAGCAAAAAAACATTAGGGAAAAAGTACAATGGAATGACATTGAAATGGAAGATTGTAAATTTTTTGGTCTATGGATGGATGGATGGATTGAGATATTTGCCATTATTCAAATATAAACAAAATGGTGATTGACTGGACTATACCTTATTTTAATATGCAATTTAATCTACTGAAACTATTTTCACATTTGATATTTTCTTATTATACATGTCCCAGTACTAACTTTCCACCCTGTTATGATGTTTCATTTCTGCCTTGAAAAAGTCTAAAATTCCATAAAAACCATTTAAAGTGAGTGACATCAATTGGTTCTGATGTGAATTCAACCATGTAAAACAAAGTGAGCTTCAACTGTCACCATCTCTGTACTTTTTCCTTTCTTAAATATGTTAAACCTGTATATGTTAGGCTTAAAGTTCCATGCTGTTAGGAAAGATTGTGAAAAGTTTATTCAGTAGAATTTAAAAGCATAATGTTAGATTTAGTCATTAAAGGTTTGTTATTTTGTTGAAGGTTAGCAAGCTAAATGTTTACCACATAAAGAGCTAAAGATGAATTAGTGAGAAAGTTCCACCCTGTTATGTTCCACCCTGTTAGGAAAGATTGTGTAAATGTTAATTCAGTAGAATTTAAGAAACATATTGTTAGATTTAGTCACTAAAGGTTTGTTATTCGGTTTAATGTTAGCTAGCTAAATGTTGACCACATAAAGAGCTACAGGTAAATTAGTTAGAAAAGTTCCACCCTGTTAGGTTCATGAACCAAATAAGTTAGAATTAGGGTGAAAATAAATAATTTTAAGTCAAATAAAAAATTTTGAGATGATGGAGTTGCAGAGTAGTCTGAGGTATTATCAGATGTTTATTCCATTTGTCTGTTTCATTTCACTAGTTACCCCCATTTACTCATGTGAGGGGAACAATGAGTACATGTCATGGGAAAATCAACTACAGGGATATCACATGTTCTTTCCAAATAGAGCCAGGATAAATACTCTACCTATACTTTGACTTAAAAGAGCCAATCCTGCAACTAATAATGAAAATCATCAGATTTTAGAATAAAAGACTTATATTTCCACCCTGTTATGGGACAATCCACCATGTTATGTTCCATTCAACACATTTTTATTAAATATTGTTACAGAAACATTAAGTACTGTGAATTTTTCTGAGCAATGTTGGGAGTTGAAGTCCAATAAATGCAAATATTGATATAAGGTTTTGAAATTATCAATATTTTCAATGCTGTCAGTAATAATGAGTAAAAAACAGTGTTTTCTTTACAATACAGTCATAAATTATTTGTAACTTCATGATGTGTTACAATTTCAAGAAAAAACGTATTATATAGTAAAAGGGACACACTCTATGTAAGAAAAAGTCATTATTTCTCAATATTTAAATGTTTAACTATTTGTGGTCCATATGTAAATGTTCATGAAAGGGTGGAACACTGAATTCAGAGACAATGGTGAAAAAAACCCACATGTAATAATTAATTTATCCAATCCTGTGCTTGTCCATTATTATTAATTTCTTATTGTTAAACATAAAGTGCTGAATATTGATCTGTTTCCCACCTAGTTTTCATTGCTAATTATTGTGAGAAATCATTAACGTGATCAGTGTCTTCTCATGGATGAGTATTCTCATGGATCAGTATCATTAATCATTATTGATTATATATAACTATATATACATATATATATATATATATATAACTTGCAAACTGAGTAAATTTGTTATTTCAGAATAGTGTCAAACTGGTAGCCCTTTATATGACTCGGTAGCCATGAAGTAGCTCTCAGTTTCAAAAAGGTTGGTGACCCCTGATCTACTCGCTGCAGCCAATCTGCAACAGATTTTTGTGCATTGTCCGTGAGCAATGCCAAACATGACACACTGAGTAATTGAAGGGGGCGGGTTCGGCTTCTCCGTCAGAGCATCGGCGGTGGCTGGGGGAAGGCGGTGCTGGGACCACGCGGTGGCTATAGGCCGAGCGGCGCTTGGCTGCTCGGGCCGCTCGATGCTCCGCGGAGCTTTAATTAGGCCCGAGCAGCTAAGCGCTGCGAAGGCCTATTGGTTTTCGAATGTTTATTAGGCCCGAGCAGCTAAGCGCTGCGAAGGCCTATTGTTTTTCGAATGTTTATTTTTAGGCCCGAGCAGCTAAGCGCTGCGAAGGCCTATTGTAATCGTGCTGTTTATTATTATTTTTCTTGTGCCAAATGAATTGGCTTTTGGGGGCTTTATCATATTCAAAAACTCACCAAACTTGGCGGGTGCATAGAGCCCGTGTGAATTTACGTATTTTAAGGTCCTTGCAAAAATCGCATGAGAAGCGGCTCAAGGGCGCCCCCTAGCAACTTTCAAAAGACCCTTTCCTATTCACTTACTTTATCGTAGAGACTTGAAATTTGGTACAGTTGTAGAGCTCCCCAAGACACTCACAATTTACAATTAATGTCATAGTGCAAGTATCCCACGAAGTCGGCCATTTTGGATTGAAGTTCCGATTTTGCCCCGATTTTACACGTTTACACACGTCGCATTTGATCAAACTCCTCCTAGGGATTTTGATTGATCGGCTTCTAACTCGGTCAGATTGTTCATAAGGCATGGCCGATTCAAAGTTATCAAATTTGTGAGTTTTCGAGCATGCTGAAGGGGTCGTAGCAGGGGTCAAATTTCACCGACTCACCAGAAAGTAATAAACTGTTAGATCTCCTACAAAAAAACTCACAGAGCCACCAAACTTTCTGTGTGTGATCACCTTTGGATGACCTACGACACCCAGTTGTGAAATTTTGAGATTACCTAAGCCACGCCCCTTAGAACAGGAAGTGTCATGTTTTACTGCGAACATTCACTATCTGAAACCTTTAACCTAATCAACATGAAACTGTCCACAGACAGAAGACATGTTGGTGTGTCAGGGTGTCCAACCCCGTTTGGTTTGGATGCAGCAGCTGGCCGTGGTGGCGTGGCGAAGTGACCTTTAACGCCGTCTCCTTACGTTGGCCGTGAATTCCAAAGTTTAAAGCCCAGCTGCACCAAACTCACTAGTTTGATCCTTGTGGGCCCCTCGACTGGAATCCAGTGTGATTTTTTGTGGGCGTGGCCTAATGTCTCAACAGCGCCCCTTGAAGATTTAAATAATCAGCCCCAAACCATTCTTAACCTAGAATTATGAAACTTGGTACACTTGTGTATATTCTGAAGACCTACAAAAAAGCCTCTTGGAGCCATGGTCCAAACCCAACATGAAGTCTGCCATTTGGATAAAAGCCGCTATTTGCTGTTTTTCAGAGATGTCATATTTGATCGAACTCCTCCTACGGGGTTCAGATACAGACTTCAAACTCAGTCAGCAGAGAGTTCAGATATGAAAGGTCTAAGTTATCACAGGAATTTTTGTATGTCAAAGCATGTAGTTGTGGCTAAGTGCAAAACTTTGACTATTTGCCATAAAACATCAAAGTGACATAACTTCCACATATAAGGTGACAGCTGCTTCAGACTTCCTATGTCTCAATACTAACCAACCCTCATTACATTCTCATGGTCAGATGATGACGCAACCTTAGCTCCGCCCACTTTTCACTGGAAGTTACCTGTTTTTCTACTGTATGTCTTATTTTTACTGAGTAATACATATTGAATTAATCTTCTAGCACCTGAAATTATATGACCTGATGATGAACTGTGATGATGACCTCTGTCTCATGGGAGCGTGGCCAACTGGCTGTCCTACGCCATATGCATGCAATTATCTCTGAATCACACACGCATCTTCCGATTGGCACCAAACTGGAAACGTTTGACCTGGATTTTACTCTACAGCGCCCCCTAGATTATCCCATCATAATTATCTCCTCTCTACATCGACCGATCTGCACCAAATTTGTGGTGTGTCCTCAGGAAACCATGCCGAAGTGATCGGTGCGAACTGCCTGGCGGAGGCGCGCCTCAACTGTGCAAAAGGTACGCGGTGGAAGGCGGGCGGCGGTGCTGGATCCCGCGGTGGCTATAGGCCGGAGCGGCGCTTGGCTGCTCGGGCCGCTTGAGGCTCCGCGGAGCTTTAATTTTATTAATTATTTATTTATTTTTTCTTCTGTCAAATGAATTGCCTTTTTGGGGCTTTAACATATTCAGAAACTCAGCAAAATTGGTGGGCCCATAGAGACTCTGAAATTTTACGTATTTTAAGGTCTACGCAAAAATCGCTCAAAAAATGGCTCAACAGCGTCCCTAGAAAATTTCAAAAGACCCTTTCCTATTCAGTTACTTTATTGTAGAGACTTGAAATTTGGTACACTTGTAGAACTCCCCAAGGCACTCAGAATTTATAATTGTACTCATAGTGCATGTCAAACAGGAAGTCAGCCATTTGGATTGAATTGGCAAATTTCACCCCATTTTGGCCGTTTATAGCCTTCGCATTTGATCGAACTCCTCCTAGGGCTTTTGATGGATCGGCTTCAAACTTGGTCAGTCGGTTCATAAGGCATGCCCGATTAAAAGTTATCAAAATGGTGAGTTTTTGTGCATGCTGATGGGGTGATACTAGGGGTCAAAGTTCACTGACTCACCATAAACAAATAAATAGTTATATCTCCTACAAAGAAAGGCACAAAGCCACCAAACTTTCTGTGTTTGATCACCTTTGGATGCCCTACAAGACCCAATCGAGAAATTTTGAGATCACCTATGCCACGCCCCCTTAGAACAGGAAGTGTCATGTTTTATTGTGATCGGACCCTATCTGACTCTTTAACCTAATTAACATGAGACTGTGTCCACAAACAGAAGACATGTTGGTGTCTTATGGTTTCCAACGCTGTTTGTTTTGGAGGCAGCAGGTGGGCGTGGCGGCGTGGCGAATATACCTGTAACGCCGTGTCCATACATTGGCTCTGTATTCCACAATTTTGAGTCCAGCTGCACCAAACTCACTGAGATGGATCCTTATCCAACTCCGGACAGTAATCCAGTGCAATATTTGGTGGGCGTGGCCTAATGTCTCTACAGCGCCCCTAGAAGAGTTTAAATCATCAGCCCCGAGCCATGCTTTAACCTAGAATTATGAAACTTGGTACACATGTGTATCTTGTAAGGATGTACAAAAACGTCCCTTGGAGCCATGGTCCAAACCCAACAGGAAGTCGGCCATTTTGGATCAAAGCCGCCATTTTCTGTTTTTCATAGACGTCGCATCTGATCGAACTCCTCCTACAGCTTTTGAGATACAGACTTCAAACTCGCTCAGCACACACTTAAGATATTGAAGATGCAAAGTTATCAAAAGAATTCTCGTACATCAAAGCATGTGGGCGTGGCTAAATGTCAAACTTTGGCTTTGTGCCATGAAATACTAAAATGCAATAACTTCTACAGGAAAAGTGACAACTTCATCAGACTTTACATGTCTCATTATTGGCCAGCCTTGATCACATTCACAAGGTCATATGATGACATCACCTTAGCCACGCCCCCCTCCAACATGAAGACACCTGTTTTTGTCTGCCAGAAGTCTTTCTTTACTCTCACTCAATGGGTTCAGTGCTGTGCAAATTGATATAAAATGACATGATGATGAACTCTGTGTATGTTGGCTGCTAGCTGAAGCATGTGGACGTTCCTTATTAGCAAATAGCAATGCTAGCCATGTCTACGATCATCTCTAAATAAACCAGGCTTCATCCAAGTTGCACCAGATTTTCTATGATCGACTGTGGTGATCCTCTAAAGATTGGATTATAACTTGACTTCACTTCACTCCTTAGGTTAATCAAACAGCTGTATCTTATCTCTACATTGGCTAATCTGCATGAGATGTTGTGGGCTGCAGCAGGGAGCGCTGCTGTAAACACAATGTAGTTAATTTCAACACAAGTGAGAAGATAAAGTATCAATCAAGCTGTTCAGATGCACATTCATTCTCCCAAACTTAAACTGACATGATTTGTGGTTTTAGGTGGTGAGGCTGAACACTGAGACCCAGGTGATAATGATGTTTATTATAATTTAATAAAAAGAAGCTCAAACACAGTCCAGAACGGGCAACACGGCAGGAAAACTTGCACACATCTAATACAGGTAGCCACTGAAACAACTGAAGACTGAATGCGACAGCTACATTATAACTTGATTCCACTTAGCCCTGTAGGTTAAGTGGAATCAAACCAAACCAACTTTATTTACAAATCACTTTAAAACAGCCACAGCTGATACAAAGTGCTTTACATTAAAACACAACATAATAAAAAAATAAAACATACAGCTTAAAAACAAAACATACAATTTAAAACTAGGTCACGCTGGTGATGAAAGTCATGTAAAATAGATGGTGCAGTGGTGTATGAACAGCAGCTGTGAAGGTTACCAGCCTGTTTAGTTCAACCTATCTCTGTGAATCAGCGTTTTCTGACATGAACTTCATCAAGAACAAACACAGAACATGCCTCATGTCCCAGTACTAACTTTCCACAATGCTATTATGTTTCATTTCTGCCTTCAAATGTCTGAAATTCCACAAAAACCATTTAATGTAAGTGACATCAATTGGTTCTGATGTGAATTCAAACATGGAAAACAAAGCGAGCTTCAACTGTCACCATCTCCGTACTTTTTCTTATCTTAATATGTTAAACATGTATATGTTAAGCTTAAAGTTCCACCCTGTTAGGAAATACTGTGAAAATGTTTATTCAGTATAATTTAAAAACATAATGTTAGATTAAGTCATTAAAGGGTTAACTGTTCTTAGACAATTGACGCGTATCCGAGTTTTTTTACATGTCTGATTTGGCGTGTCGTAGCAGCAAGACTCCGCCTCCCCAGTCTCACTTTCTACTGGTGTTTAAAGTGCACATGTTAAACTACACAACAGTTTTTAAATTGTGTTAATAGGTCAAGTAAACCGGAGTTATGCTTAAATATGTAAACCATATTTGTTTCAATTAGCGAAATTGTAAAACCCGCTCCTTTCCACAGTGAGACGGAACGCTCTCTCAACACAAAGAATACAATATAACAGATCCCATCACTCGAGCTCACGTATTAAACTGATAAGAGTTGACATTTGTTGCAGATAAACGAAAGACAGTGACGCAAGTAACAGCGCGAAAATAGAGAAAAAAATGTACCGCGGGAACGGAGAACAGAAAAAGAGAGGCACGTCAACAGATAGTTGTGATATCAGACGATCAGTAAAATCTACCTCGTAATTTGTATTTCGGACATTGTATTTTGTTTTTTTCTGTAAAGAATGATGAGAAGAATGAATGTGGGGCCGGCAGCAAAGCTTTTTTGAGCTCGAAGATGAGGGAAACTCGCAGTCTGAGTCTGGAGCAGACAGCGAGGATTCTGATGACAATGTAGCGATTCAGTCATTCATATCAGGAAGAGAGAGAGAACATGGCTATCAGGAAGAAGATGAGGTAGGGACAAACGTAGCTAAGCAAAGATTGAAACTGAGAAGTTGGCAGCGCTGTGCAACTGCGCGGTCTCGATCACCGAGAGATGACGCTGCTGAGCCACTCCCCCACAGTGATCCCTGGAAGACGGAGGAGGATCCTGACAGTGGGCCGGGAGTAAAGCAGGTTTCAGCCACGGCGAACACCCGGTGTCCAAATAAACAACCTGTCTTCTCATAGTCCAAAAGATCTTTTTTTATTATATTTTGCCTCTGACACAGTGAAAACAATTTGCCTCAACACAAACAAAAATGCAGCAAAAAAAACATTAGGGAAAAAGTACAAATGGAATGACATTGAAATGGAAGATTTGTAAATTTTTTTGGTCTATGGATGGATGGATGGATTGAGATATTTGCCATTATTCAAATATAAACAAAATGGTGATTGACTGGACTATACCTTATTTTAATATGCAATTTAATCTACTGAAACTATTTTCACATTTGATATTTTCTTATTATACATGTCCCAGTACTAACTTTCCACCCTGTTATGATGTTTCATTTCTGCCTTGAAAAAGTCTAAAATTCCATAAAAACCATTTAAAGTGAGTGACATCAATTGGTTCTGATGTGAATTCAACCATGTAAAACAAAGTGAGCTTCAACTGTCACCATCTCTGTACTTTTTCCTTTCTTAAATATGTTAAACCTGTATATGTTAGGCTTAAAGTTCCATGCTGTTAGGAAAGATTGTGAAAAGTTTATTCAGTAGAATTTAAAAAGCATAATGTTAGATTTAGTCATTAAAGGTTTGTTATTTTGTTGAAGGTTAGCAAGCTAAATGTTTACCACATAAAGAGCTAAAGATGAATTAGTGAGAAAGTTCCACCCTGTTATGTTCCACCCTGTTAGGAAAGATTGTGTAAATGTTAATTCAGTAGAATTTAAGAAACATATTGTTAGATTTAGTCACTAAAGGTTTGTTATTCGGTTTAATGTTAGCTAGCTAAATGTTGACCACATAAAGAGCTACAGGTAAATTAGTTAGAAAAGTTCCACCCTGTTATGTTCATGAACCAAATAAGTTAGAAATTAGGGTGAAAATAAATAATTTTAAGTCAAATAAAAAATTTGAGATGATGGAGTTGCAGAGTAGTCTGAGGTATTATCAGATGTTTATTCCATTTGTCTGCTTTCATTTCACTAGTTACCCCCATTGATTCCTGTGAGGGGAACAATGAGTACATGTCATGGGAAAATCAACTACAGGGATATCACATGTTCTTTCCAAATAGAGCCAGGATAAATACTCTACCTATACTTTGACTTAAAAGAGCCAATCCTGCAACTAATAATGAAAATCATCAGATTTTAGAATAAAAGACATATTTTCCACCCTGTTATGGACAATCCACCATGTTATGTTCCATTCCACACATTTTTATTAAATATTGTTACAGAAACATTAAGTACTGTGAATTTTTCTGAGCAATGTTGGGAGTTGAAGTCCAATAAATGCAAATATTGATATAAGGTTTTGAAATTACCAATATTTTCAATGCTGTCAGTAATAATGAGTAAAAAACAGTGTTTTCTTTACAATACAGTCATAAATTATTTGTAACTTCATGATGTGTTACAATTTCAAGAAAAAACGTATTATATAGTAAAAGGGACACACTCTATGTAAGAAAAAGTCATTATTTCTCAATATTTAAATGTTTAACTATTTGTGGTCCATATGTAAATGTTCATGAAAGGGTGGAACACTGAATTCAGAGACAATGGTGAAAAAAACCCACATGTAATAATTAATTTATCCAATCCTGTGCTTGTCCATTATTATTAATTTCTTATTGTTAAACATAAAGTGCTGAATATTGATCTGTTTCCCACCTAGTTTTCATTGCTAATTATTGTGAGAAATCATTAACGTGATCAGTGTCTTCTCATGGATGAGTATTCTCATGGATCAGTATCATTAATCATTATTGATTATATATAACTATATATAATATATATATATATATATATAACTTGCAAACTGAGTAAATTTGTTATTTCAGAATAGTGTCAAACTGGTAGCCCTTTATATGACTCGGTAGCCATGAAGTAGCTCTCAGTTTCAAAAAGGTTGGTGACCCCTGATCTACTCGCTGCAGCCAATCTGCAACAGATTTTGTGCATTGTCCGTGAGCAATGCCAAACATGACACACTGAGTAATTGAAGGGGGGCGGGTTCGGCTTCTCCGTCAGAGCATCGGCGGTGGCTGGGGAAGGCGGTACTGGGACCACGCGGTGGCTATAGGCCGAGCGGCGCTTGGCTGCTCGGGCCGCTTGAGGCTCCGTGGAGCTTTAATTAGGCCCGAGCAGCTAAGCGCTGCGAAGGCCTATTGTAATTGTGCTGTAAATTAGGCCCGAGCAGCTAAGCGCTGCGAAGGCCTATTGTTTTTCGAATGTTTATTTAGGCCCGAGCAGCTAAGCGCTGCGAAGGCCTATTGTAATCGTGCTGTTTATTATTATTTTTCTAACGCCAAATGAATTGGCTTTTTGGGGGCTTTATCATATTCAAAAACTCACCAAACTTGGCGGGCGCATAGAGACCGTGTGAAATTTACGTATTTTAAGGTCCTTGCAAAAATCGCACAAGAAACGGCTCAAGGGCGCCCCCTAGCAACTTTCAAAAGACCCTTTCCTACTCACTTACTTTATCGTAGACACTTGAAATTTGGTACAGTTCTAGAGCTCCCCAAGACACTCACAATTTACAATTAATGTCATAGTGCAAGTATCCCACGAAGTCGGCCATTTTGGATTGAAGTTCCGATTTTGCCCCGATTTTACCCGTTTACACACGTCGCATTTGATCGAACTCCTCCTAGGGATTTGATCGTTCGGCTTCAAACTCGGTCAGATTGTTCATAAGGCATGGCCGATTCAAAGTTATCAAATTTGTGAGTTTTCGAGCATGCTGAAGGGGTCGTAGCAGGGGTCAAATTTCACCGACTCACCAGAAAGTAATAAACTGTTAGATCTCCTACAAAAAAAATCACAGAGCCACCAAACTTTCTGTGTGTGATCACCTTTGGATGACCTACGACACCCAGTTGTGAAATTTTGAGATTACTTAAGCCACGCCCCCTTAGAACAGGAAGTGTCATGTTTTACTGCGAACATTCACTATCTGAAACCTTTAACCTAATCAACATGAAACTGTCCACAGACAGAAGACATGTTGGTGTGTCAGGGTGTCCAACCCGTTTGGTTTGGATGCAGCAGCTGGCCGTGGTGGCGTGGCGAAGTGACCTTTAACGCCGTCTCCTTACGTTTGGCCGTGAATTCCAAAGTTTAAAGCCCAGCTGCACCAAACTCACTAGGTTTGATCCTTGTGGGCCCCTCGACTGGAATCCAGTGTGATTTTTTGTGGGCGTGGCCTAATGTCTCAACAGCGCCCCCTTGAAGATTTTAAATAATCAGCCCCAAACCATTCTTTAACCTAGAATTATGAAACTTGGTACACTTGTGTATATTCTGAAGACCTACAAAAAAGCCTCTTGGAGCCATGGTCCAAACCCAACATGAAGTCTGCCATTTTGGATAAAAGCCGCTATTTGCTGTTTTTCAGAGATGTCATATTTGATCGAACTCCTCCTACGGGGTTTCAGATACACACTTCAAACTCAGTCAGCAGAGAGTTGAGACATTAAAGGTCTAAAGTTATCACAGGAATTTTTGTATGTCAAAGCATGTGGGCGTGGCTAAGTGAAAAACTTTGAATATTTGCCATAAAACATCAAAGTGACATAACTTCCACATACAAGGAGACAGCTGATTCAGACTTCCTATGTCTCAATACTAACCAACCCTCATTACATTCTCATGGTCAGATGACGCAACCTTAGCTCCGCCCACTTTTCACTGGAAGTCACCTGTTTTTTCTACTGTATGTCTTATTTTTACAGAGTAATACATATGGAAATAATCTTCTACCACCTGAAATTATATGACCTGATGATGAACTGTGATGATGACCTCTGACTCATGGGAGCGTGGCCAACTTGCTGTCCTACGCCATATGCATGCAATTATCTCTGAATCACACACACATCTTCCGATTGGCACCAAACTGGAAACGTTTGACCTGGATTTTACTCTACAGCGCCCCCTAGATTATCCCATCATAATTATCTCCTCTCTACATCGACCGATCTGCACCAAATTTGTGGTGTGTCCTCAGGAAACCATGCCGAAGTGATCGGTGCGAACTGCCTGGCGGAGGCGCGCCTCAACTGTGCAAAAGGGTACGCGGTGGAAGGCGGGCGGCGGTGCTGGATCCCCGCGGTGGCTATAGGCCGGAGCGGCGCTTGGCTGCTCGGGCCGCTTGAGGCTCCGCGGAGCTTTAATTTTATTAATTATTTATTTATTTTTTTCTTCTGTCAAATGAATTGCCTTTTTGGGGGCTTTAACATATTCAGAAACTCAGCAAAATTGGTGGGCCCATAGAGACTCTGAAAATTTTACGTATTTTAAGGTCTACGCAAAATCGCTCAAAAAATGGCTCAACAGCGTCCCCTAGAAAATTTCAAAAGACCCTTTCCTATTCAGTTACTTTATTGTAGAGACTTGAAATTTGGTACACTTGTAGAACTCCCCAAGGCACTCAGAATTTATAATTGTACTCATAGTGCATGTCAAACAGGAAGTCAGCCATTTTGGATTGAATTGGCAAATTTCACCCCATTTTGGCCGTTTATAGCCTTCGCATTTGATCGAACTCCTCCTAGGGCTTTTGATGGATCGGCTTCAAACTTGGTCAGTCGGTTCATAAGGCATGCCCGATTAAAAGTTATCAAAATGGTGAGTTTTGTGCATGCTGATGGGGTGATACTAGGGGTCAAAGTTCACTGACTCACCATAAACAAATAAATAGTTATATCTCCTACAAAGAAAGGCACAAAGCCACCAAACTTTCTGTGTTTGATCACCTTTGGATGCCCTACAAGACCCAATCGAGAAATTTTGAGATCACCTATGCCACGCCCCCTTAGAACAGGAAGTGTCATGTTTTATTGTGATCGGACCCTATCTGACCTCTTTAACCTAATTAACATGAGACTGTGTCCACAAACAGAAGACATGTTGGTGTCTTATGGTTTCCAACGCTGTTTGTTTTGGAGGCAGCAGGTGGGCGTGGCGGCGTGGCGAATATACCTGTAACGCCGTGTCCATACATTTGGCTCTGTATTCCACAATTTTGAGTCCAGCTGCACCAAACTCACTGAGATGGATCCTTATCCAACTCCGGACAGTAATCCAGTGCAATATTTGGTGGGCGTGGCCTAATGTCTCTACAGCGCCCCCTAGAAGAGTTTAAATCATCAGCCCCGAGCCATGCTTTAACCTAGAATTATGAAACTTGGTACACATGTGTATCTTGTAAGGATGTACAAAACGTCCCTTGGAGCCATGGTCCAAACCCAACAGGAAGTCGGCCATTTTGGATCAAAGCCGCCATTTTCTGTTTTTCATAGACGTCGCATCTGATCGAACTCCTCCTACAGCTTTTGAGATACAGACTTCAAACTCGCTCAGCACACACTTAAGATATTGAAGATGCAAAGTTATCAAAAGAATTCTCGTACATCAAAGCATGTGGGCGTGGCTAAATGTCAAACTTTGGCTTTGTGCCATGAAATACTAAAATGCAATAACTTCTACAGGAAAAGTGACAACTTCATCAGACTTTACATGTCTCATTATTGGCCAGCCTTGATCACATTCACAAGGTCATATGATGACATCACCTTAGCCACGCCCCCCTCCAACATGAAGACACCTGTTTTTGTCTGCCAGAAGTCTTTCTTTTACTCTCACTCAAATGGGTTCAGTGCTGTGCAAATTGATATAAAATGACATGATGATGAACTCTGTGTATGTTGGCTGCTAGCTGAAGCATGTGGACGTACCTTATTAGCAAATAGCAATGCTAGCCATGTCTACGATCATCTCTAAATCAACCAGGCTTCATCCAATTTGCACCAGATTTTCTATGATCGACTGTGGTGATCCTCTAAAGATTGGATTATAACTTGACTTCACTTCACTCCTTAGGTTAATCAAACAGCTGTATCTTATCTCTACATAGGCTAATCTGCATGAGATGTTGTGGGCTGCAGCAGGGAGCGCTGCTGTAAACACAATGTAGCTAATTTCAACACAAGTGAGAAGATAAAGTATCAATCAAGCTGTTCAGATGCACATTCATTCTCCCAAACTTAAACTGACATGATTTGTGGTTTTAGGTGGTGAGGCTGAACACTGAGACCCAGGTGATAATGATGTTTATTATAATTTAATAAAAAGAAGCTCAAACACAGTCCAGAACGGGCAACACGGCAGGAAAACTTGCACACATCTAATACAGGTAGCCACTGAAACAACTGAAGACTGAATGCGACAGCTACATTATAACTTGATTCCACTTAGCCCTGTAGGTTAAGTGGAATCAAACCAAACCAACTTTATTTACAAATCACTTTAAAACAGCCACAGCTGATACAAAGTGCTTTACATTAAAACACAACATAATAAAAAAAAATAAAACATACAGCTTAAAAACAAAAACATACAATTTAAAACTAGATCACGCTGGTGATGAAAGTCATGTAAAATAGATGGTGCAGTGGTGTATGAACAGCAGCTGTGAAGGTTACCAGCTTGTTTAGTTCAACCTATCTCTGTGAATCAGCGTTTTCTGACATGAACTTCATCAAGAACAAACACAGAACATGCCTCATGTCCCAGTACTAACTTTCCACAATGTTATTATGTTTCATTTCTGCCTTCAAAATGTCTGAAATTCCACAAAACCATTTAATGTAAGTGACAGCAATTGGTTCTGATGTGAATTCAAACATGGAAAACAAAGCGAACTTCAACTGTCATCATCTCTGTACTTTTTCTTATCTTAAATATGTTAAACTTGTATATGTTAAGCTGAAAGTTCCACCCTGTTAGGAAATACTGTGAAAAATGTTTATTCAGTATAATTTAAAAACATAATGTTAGATTAAGTCATTAAAGGGTTAACTGTTCTTAGACAATTGACGCGTATCCGAGTTTTTTTACATGTCTGATTTGGCGTGTCGTAGCAGCAAGACTCCGCCTCCCCCAGTCTCACTTTCTACTGGTGTTTAAAGTGCACATGTTAAACTACACAACAGTTTTTAAATTGTGTTAATAGGTCAAGTAAAACCGGAGTTATGCTTAAATATGTAAACCATATTTGTTTCAATTAGCGAAATTGTAAAACCCGCTCCTTTCCACAGTGAGACGGAGCGCTCTCTCAACACAAAGAATACAATATAACAGATCCCATCACTCGAGCTCACGTATTAAACTGATAAGAGTTGACATTTTGTTGCAGATAAACGAAAGACAGTGACGCAAGTAACAGCGCGAAAATAGAGAAAAAAAATGTACCGCGGGAACGGAGAACAGAAAAAAGAGAGGCACGTCAACAGATAGTTGTGATATCAGACGATCAGTAAAATCTACCTCGTAATTTGTATTTCGGACATTGTATTTTGTTTTTTTCTGTAAAGAATGATGAGAAGAATGAATGTGGGGCCGGCAGCAAAGCTCTTTTTTGAGCTCGAAGATGAGGGAAACTCGCAGTCTGAGTCTGGAGCAGACAGCGAGGATTCTGATGACAATGTAGCGATTCAGTCATTCATATCAGCAAGAGAGAGAGAACATGGCTATCAGGAAGAAGATGAGGTAGGGACAAACGTAGCTAAGCAAAGATTGAAACTGAGAAGTTGGCAGCGCTGTGCAACTGCGCGGTCTCGATCACCGAGAGATGACGCTGCTGAGCCACTCCCCCACAGTGATCCCTGGAAGACGGAGGAGGATCCTGACAGTGGGCCGGGAGTAAAGCAGGTTTCAGCCACGGCGAACACCCGGTGTCCAAATAAACAACCTGTCTTCTCATAGTCCAAAAGATCTTTTTTTATTATATTTTGCCTCTGACACAGTGAAAACAATTTGCCTCAACACAAACAAAAATGCAGCAAAAAAAACATTAGGGAAAAAGTACAAATGGAATGACATTGAAATGGAAGATTTGTAAATTTTTTTGGTCTATGGATGGATGGATGGATTGAGATATTTGCCATTATTCAAATATAAACAAAATGGTGATTGACTGGACTATACCTTATTTTAATATGCAATTTAATCTACTGAAACTATTTTCACATTTGATATTTTCTTATTATACATGTCCCAGTACTAACTTTCCACCCTGTTATGATGTTTCATTTCTGCCTTGAAAAAGTCTAAAATTCCATAAAAACCATTTAAAGTGAGTGACATCAATTGGTTCTGATGTGAATTCAACCATGTAAAACAAAGTGAGCTTCAACTGTCACCATCTCTGTACTTTTTCCTTTCTTAAATATGTTAAACCTGTATATGTTAGGCTTAAAGTTCCATGCTGTTAGGAAAGATTGTGAAAAGTTTATTCAGTAGAATTTAAAAAGCATAATGTTAGATTTAGTCATTAAAGGTTTGTTATTTTGTTGAAGGTTAGCAAGCTAAATGTTTACCACATAAAGAGCTAAAGATGAATTAGTGAGAAAGTTCCACCCTGTTATGTTCCACCCTGTTAGGAAAGATTGTGTAAATGTTAATTCAGTAGAATTTAAGAAACATATTGTTAGATTTAGTCACTAAAGGTTTGTTATTCGGTTTAATGTTAGCTAGCTAAATGTTGACCACATAAAGAGCTACAGGTAAATTAGTTAGAAAAGTTCCACCCTGTTATGTTCATGAACCAAATAAGTTAGAAATTAGGGTGAAAATAAATAATTTTAAGTCAAATAAAAATTTTGAGTTGATGGAGTTGCAGAGTAGTCTGAGGTATTATCAGATGTTTATTCCATTTGTCTGTTTCATTTCACTAGTTACCCCCATTGATTCCTTTGAGGGGAACAATGAGTACATGTCATGGGAAAATCAACTACAGGGATATCACATGTTCTTTCCAAATAGAGCCAGGATAAATACTCTACCTATACTTTGACTTAAAAGAGCCAATCCTGCAACTAATAATGAAAATCATCAGATTTTAGAATAAAAGACTTATATTTTCCACCCTGTTATGGGACAATCCACCATGTTATGTTCCATTCCACACATTTTTATTAAATATTGTTACAGAAACATTAAGTACTGTGAATTTTTCTGAGCAATGTTGGGAGTTGAAGTCCAATAAATGCAAATATTGATATAAGGTTTTGAAATTACCAATATTTTCAATGCTGTCAGTAATAATGAGTAAAAAAACAGTGTTTTCTTTGCAATACAGTCATAAATTATTTGTAACTTCATGATGTCTTACAATTTCAAGAAAAAAACGTATTATATAGTAAAAGGGACACACTCTATGTAAGAAAAAGTCATTATTTCTCAATATTTAAATGTTTAACTATTTGTGGTCCATATGTAAATGTTCATAAAAGGGTGGAACACTGAATTCAGAGACAATGGTGAAAAAACCCACATGTAATAATTAATTTATCCAATCCTGTGCTTGCCCATTATTATTAATTTCTTATTGTTAAACATAAAGTGCTGAATATTGATCTGTTTCCCACCTAGTTTTCATTGCTAATTATTGTGAGAAATCATTAACGTGATCAGTGTCTTCTCATGGATGAGTATTCTCATGGATCAGTATCATTAATCATTATTGATTATATATAACTATATATAATATATATATATATATATATATAACTTGCAAACTGAGTAAATTTGTTATTTCAGAATAGTGTCAAACTGGTAGCCCTTTATATGACTCGGTAGCCATGAAGTAGCTCTCAGTTTCAAAAAGGTTGGTGACCCCTGATCTACTCGCTGCAGCCAATCTGCAACAGATTTTTGTGCATTGTCCGTGAGCAATGCCAAACATGACACACTGAGTAATTGAAGGGGGGCGGGTTCGGCTTCTCCGTCAGAGCATCGGCGGTGGCTGGGGGAAGGCGGTGCTGGGACCACGCGGTGGCTATAGGCCGAGCGGCGCTTGGCTGCTCGGGCCGCTCGATGCTCCGCGGAGCTTTAATTAGGCCCGAGCAGCTAAGCGCTGCGAAGGCCTATTGTAATCGTGCTGTTTATTAGGCCCGAGCAGCTAAGCGCTGCGAAGGCCTATTGTTTTTCGAATGTTTATTATTAGGCCCGAGCAGCTAAGGAGCAGCTAAGCGCTGCGAAGGCCTATTGTAATTGTGCTGTTTATTATTATGATTCTAACGTAAAATAAATTGGCTTTTTGAGGGCTTTATCATATTCAAAAACTCACCAAACGTGGCGGCCGCATAGAGCCCGGTAAAAATTTACGTATTTTAAGGTCCTAGCAAAAATCGCACAAGAAACGGCTCAAGGGCGCCCCCTAGAAACTTTCAAAGACCCTTTCCTATTCACTTACTTTATCGTAGAGACTTGAAATTTGGTACTGTTGTAGAGCTCCCCAAGACACTCAAAATTTACAATTAATGTCATAGTGCAACTGTCCTAGGAAGTCGGCCATTTTGGATTGAAGTTCCGATTTTGAGCCCATTTTGGCCGTTTACAGACGTCGCATTTGATCGAACTCCTCCTAGGGATTTCGATCGATCGGCTTCAAACTCGGTAAGATTGTTCATAAGGCATGGCCGATTCAAAGTTATCAAATTTGTGAGTTTTCAAATATGTTGAAGGGGTCGTACCAGGGGTCAAAGTTCACCGACTCACCAGAATGTAATAAACTGTTATATCTCTTACAAATAAACTCACAGAGCCACCAAACTTTCTGTGTGTGAACACCTTTGGATGACCTACGACACCCAGTTGTGAAATTTTGAGATTACCTAAGCCCCGCCCCCTTAGAACAGGAAGTGTGATGTTTTACTGCGAATGTGCACTATCTGACCCCTTTCACCTAATCAACATGAAACTGTGTCCACAGACAGAAGACATGTTGGTGTGTCAGAGTGTCCAACCCCGTTTGGTTTGGATGCAGCAGCTGGGCGTGGCGGCGTGGCGAAGTGACCTTTAACACCGTCTCCTTACGTTTGTCCTTGAATTCCACAGTTTAAAGCCCAGCTTCACCAAACTCACAAGGTTTGATCCTTGTGGGCCCACGACAGGAATCCAGTGTGATTTTTTGTGGGCGTGGCCTAATGTCTCAACAGCGCCCCCTTGAAGATTTTAAATAATCAGCCCCAAGCCATTCTTTAACCTAGAATTATGAACTTGGTACACTTGTGTACCTTGTCAGATCCTACAAAAAAGTCTCTTGGAGCCATGGTCCAAACCCAACAGAAAGTCGGCCATTTTGGATTAAATTCGCCATTTGCTGTTTTTCACAGACATCATATTTGATCGAACTCCTCCTACAGTGTTTCAGATACAGACTTCAAACTCAGTGAGCAGAGAGTTCAGATATTAAAGGTCTAAAGTTATCACAGTAATTTTTGTATGTCAAAGCATGTGGGCGTGGCTAAGTGCCAAACTGACTATTCGACATAAAACATCAAACTGAAATAACTTCAATATACAAGGTCACAGCTGCTTCAGACTTTCTATGTCTCACTACTGACAAACCCTCATTACATTCTCATGGTCAGATGATGACGTAACCTTAGCTCCGCCCACTTTTGACAGGAAGTCAACTGTTTTTTCTACTGCACGTCTTATTTTTACTGAGTAATACATATGGAATTAATCTTCTACCACCTGACATAATATGACCTGATGATGAACTGTGATGATGAACTCTGACTCATGGGGGTGTGGCCAACTGGCTGTCCTTCGCCATATGCATGCAATTGTCTCTGAATCAAACACGCATCTTCCGATTGGTAAAAAATGTAGACGTTTGACCTGTACTCAATGCTAAAGAGCCCAACAGGTTTGAATTGTGATATTACTCTACAGCGCCCCCTAGACTATCCCATCATCAATATCTCCTCTCTACATCAACCGATCTGCACCAAATTTGTGGTGTGTCCTCAGGGAACCATGCCGAAGTGAACGGTGCGAACTGCCTGGCGGACGCGCGCCTCAACTGTGCGAAAGGGTACGCGGTGGCAGGCGGGCGGCGGTGCTGGGTCCCCCGCGGTGGCTATAGGCCGGAGCGGCGCTTGGCTGCTCGGGCCGCTTGAGGCTCCGCGGAGCTTTAATTAGGCCCGAGCAGCTAAGCGCTGCGAATTAGGCCCGAGCAGCTAAGCGCTGCGAAGGCCTATTGTAATCGTGCTGTTTATTAGGCCCGAGCAGCTAAGCGCTGCGAAGGCCTATTGTAATCGTGCTGTAAATTATTAGGCCCGAGCAGCTAAGCGCTGCGAAGGCCTATTGTAATCGTGCTGTTTATTAGGCCCGAGCAGCTAAGCGCTGCGAAGGCCTATGCCCGAGCAGCTAAGCGCTTCGAAGGCCTATTGTAATCGTGCTGTTTATTAGGCCCGAGCAGCTAAGCGCTGCGAAGGCCTATTGTAATCGTGCTGTTTTTAGGCCGAGCAGCTAAGCGCTGCGAAGGCCTATTGAAATCTTGCTGTAAATTATTATTCTTCCGTAAAGTAAATTGGCTTTTTGGGGGCTTTATCATATTCAAAAACTCACCAAACTTGGCGGCCGCATAGAGCCCGGTGAAAATTTACGTATTTTAAGGTCCTCGCAATAATCGCACAAGAAACGGCTCAAGGGCGCCCCCTAGCAACTTTCAAAAGACCCTTTTCTATTCACTTACTTTATCGTAGAGACTTGAAATTCGGTACAGTTGTAGAGCTCCCCAAGACCCTCAGAATTTACAATTAATGTCATAGTGCAAGTATCCCAGGAAGTCGGCCATTTTGGATTGAAGTTCCGATTTTGCCCCCATTTTGGCCGTTTACAGACGTCGCATTTGATCGAACTCCTCCTAGGGATTTCGATCGATCGGCTTCAAACTCGGTCAGATTGTTCATAAGGCATGGCCGATTCAAAGTTATCAAATTCGTGAGTTTTCGAGCATGCTGAAGGGGTCGTACCAGGGGTCAAAGTTCACCGACTCACCAGAATGTAATAAACTGTTATATCTCTTACAAATAAACTCACAGAGCCACCAAACTTTATGTGTGTGATCACCTTTGGATGACCTACAACACCCAGTTGTGAAATTTTGAGATTACCTAAGCCACGCCCCCTTACAACAGGAAGTGTCATGTTTTACTGCGAACGTTCACTATCTGACCCCTTTGACCTAATCAACATGAAACACTGTCGACAGACAGAAGACATGTTGGTGTGTCAGGGTGTCCAACCCCGTTTGGTTTGGATTTAGCAGGTGGGCGTGGCGGCGTGGCGAAGTGACCTTTAACGCCGTCTCCTTACGTTTGGCCTTGAATTCCACAGTTTAAAGCCCAGCTGCACTAAACTCACTAGATTTGATCCTTGTAGGACCCTCGACAGGAATCCAGTGTTATTTTTTGTGGGCGTGGCCTAATGTCTCAACAGCGCCCCCTTGAATATTTTAAATACTCAGCCCCAAGCCATTCTTTAACCTAGAATTATGAAACTTGGTACACTTGTGTATCTTGTCAAGACCTACAAAAAAGTCTCTTTGAGCCATGGTCCAAACCCAACAGAAAGTCGGCCATTTTGGATTAAATTCGACATTTGTTGTTTTTCAGAGACGTCGTATTTGATCGAACTCCTCCTACAGCGTTTCAGATACAGACTTCAAACTCAGTCAACAGAGAGTTCAGACATTAACGGTCTAAAGTTATCTCAGGAATATTTGTATGTCAAAGCATGTGGGCGTGGCTAAGTGCCAAACTTTGACTATTCGCCATAAAACATCAAAGTGACAACTTCCACATAAAAGGTCACAGCTGCTTCAGACTTCCTATGTCTCACTACTGACCAACCCTCATTACATTCTCATGGTCAGATGATGACGTCACCGTAGCCCCGCCCACTTTTGAAACCAAGTCGCCTGTTTAAACTACTGTATGTCTTATTTTTACTGAGTAATACATATGGAATTAATCTTCTACCACCTGACATAATATGACCTGATGATGAACTGTGATGATGAACTCTGACTCATGGGGGCGTGGCCAACTGGCTGTCCTTCGCCATATTCATGCAATTGTCTCTGAATCACACACGCATCTTCCGATTGGCACCAAACTGGATACGTTTGACCTGTGCTCAATGCTAAAGAGCCCAACGGGTTTGAATTGTGATTTTACTCTACAGCGCCCCCTAGACTATCCCATCAATATCTTCTCTCTACATCAACCGATCTGCACCAAATTTGTGGTGTCGCCAGGGAACCATGCCGTACTCAACGGTGCGAACTGCCTGGTGGACGTGCGCCTCAACTGTGCTACAGGGTACGCGGTGGAAGGCGGGCGGCGGTGCTGGATCCCCGCGGGGGCTATAGGCCGGAGCGGCGCTTGGCTGCTCGGGCCGCTTGAGGCTCCGCGGAGCTTTAATTATTAGGCCCGAGCAGCTAAGCGCTGCGAAGGCCTATTGTTTTTCAAATGTTTATTATTTTTTTTATTTTTCTCGCCTCAAATGAATTGCCTTTTTGGGGGCTTTAACATATTCAAAAACTCACCAAAATTGGTGGGCCCATAGAGACTGTGAAAAATTTACGTATTTTAAGGTCTACGCAAAAATCGCATAAAAAATGGCTCAACAGCGCCCCCTAGAAATTTTCAAAAGACCCTTTCCTATTCACTTACTTTATCGTAGAGACTTGAAATTCGCTACAGTTGTAGAGCTCCCCAAGACACTCAGAATTTACAATTAATGTCATAGTGCAAGTATCCTAGGAAGTCGGCCATTTTGGATTGAAGTTCCGATTTTGACCCCATTTTGGCCGTTTACACACGTCGCATTTGATCGAACTCCTCCTAGGGCTTTTGATGGATCGGCTTCAAACTTGGTCAGTTGGTTCATAAGGCATGCCCGATTAAAAGTTATCAAAACGGTGAGTTTTCGTGCATGCTGAAGGGGTGATACTAGGGGTCAAAGTTCACTGACTCACCATAAAATAATAAACAGTTATATCTCCTACAAAGAAACTCACAGAGCCACCAACCTTTCTGTGTGTGATCACCTTTGGATGCCCTACAAGACCCAATTGTGAAATTTTGAGATCACCTAAGCCACGCCCCCTTAGAACAGGAAGTGTCATGTTTTATTGTGATCGGTCCCTATCTGACCTCTTTAACATAATCAACATGAAACTGTGTCCACAAACAGAAGACATGTTGGTGTGTCAGGGTGTCCAACCCCGTTTGGTTTGGATGCAGCAGGTGGGCGTGGCGGCGTGGCGAATATACCTGTCCTTACGTTTGGCTCTGTATTCCACAATTTTGAGTCCAGCTGCACCAAACTCACTGAGATGGATCCTTTTCCAACTCCGGACAGGAATCTAGTGCAATATTTGGTGGGCGTGGCCTAATGTCTCAACAGCGCCCCCTAGAAGAGTTTAAATCATCAGCCCCAAGCCATGCTTTAACCTAGAATTATGAAACTTGGTACACATGTGTATCTTGTCAGGATGTACAAAAAAGTCTCTTGGAGCCATGGTCCAAACCCAACAGGAAGTCGGCCATTTTGGATCAAAGCCGCCATTTCCGGTTTTTCATAGACGTCGCATCTGATCGAACTCCTCCTACAGCTTTTGAGATACAGACTTCAAACTCGCTTAGCACACACTTAAGACATTGAAGATGAAAAGTTATCAAAAGAATTCTCGTACATAAAAGCATGTGGGCGTGGCTAAGTGTCAAACTTTGGCTTTGTGCCATGAAATACTAAAATGCAATAACTTCTACAGGAAAAGTGACAACTTCATCAGACTTTCCATGTCTCATTATTGGCCAGCCTTGATCACATTCACAAGGTGATATGATGACATCACCTTAGCCACGCCCCTCTCCAACAGGAAGTCACCTGTTTTTGTCTGCCGGAAGTCTTGCTTTTACTCTGACTCAAATGGGTTCAATGCTGTGCTAATTGATATAAAATGACATGATGATGATGAACTCTGAGTATGTTGGCTGCTAGCTGAAGCATGTGGGCGTGCCTTATTAGCAAATAGCAATGCTAGCCATGTCTACAATCGACTCTAAATCAACCAGGCTTCATGTGATTTGCACCAGATTTTCTATGATCGACTCTGTTGGACCTCTAAAGAGCCCAATAGCATTAGATCATAACTTGACTCCACTGCACTCCCTAGGTTAATGAAATAGCTGCATCTCCTCTCTACATTGCACCAGGGAGCGCTGCTGTAAACGCAATGCAGCTAATGTCAACACAAATGACAAGATAAAGTATCAATCAAGCTGTTCAGATGCACATACATTCTCCCAAAACTTAAACTGTCGTAACTTGATTCCACTTAGCCCTGTAGGTTGAGTGAAATCAAACAAAACCAAACCAACTTTATTTACAAAGCACTTTAAAACAACCACAGCTGATAAAAAGTGCTGTACATTAAAACACAACATAATAAAAAAATTAAAACATACAGCTTAAAAACAAAAACATACAATTTAAAACTAGATCCCGCTGGTGTTGAAAGCCAAGTAAAATTGATGGTGCTGTGGTGTATGCACAGCAGCTATGAAGGTTACCAGCCTAATTGGTTCAACCTATCTCTGTGAATCAGCGTTTTCTGACATGAACTTCATCAAGAACAAACACAGAACATGCCTCACTGATGCACATCTAAAAGATGCACTCACAGTTGCAGTTTCAAGTTACACACCAGATTACAGAGTACTGGTGAACAGCATGCAATGTCAGTCTTCTCACTAATAAGGAAACCAATACCAGATCTCAGTGGCAACATGGCAGTGTCTTGGCAAAGTTCAATTAAAATATTGAGGAATTGTGTTCAATTTAAAAGATTGTTCATGACATATAACAGTTATAATTTTGTTAAAAATGCGGCAGATTTGGTCATGAGTTCAAAACGTGATAAGATTTATTTTAAAAAATGTAAGTTGATTCTTTTTTTGTGGCAACATTCCATGTCCCCATGTTTTGCTTACAGTTATTTTTGTAAAATGTGCCAAATATGTACAACAAAGTATTTTAATCATACATTTAGATGTTTTCACGCCAGCTGGAGATGGGCACTAGCAACCCTCCCCTGCCCACTAATGGACAAGGGTGCAGGAAAATGGATGGATGGATGGATTGAGATGTTTGCCATTATTCAAATATAAACAAAATGCCTTTTAATTATTATTTTGTTTTTTACACACCTTTTTGTTGACATGTTCAATTTCATGTGTCCCCAGTGCAGCGTAATAGATTTCCTCATGAAATTTAAACTGTAATATATATATATATATATTTATGTTTTTCTTCAATAAGTTGGTTGACTGGACTGCACCTTATTTTAATATGCAATTTAATCTACTGAAACTATTTTCACATTTGATATTTTCTTAATATTATACATGTGCCAGTACTAACTTTCCACCCTGTTAGGATGTTTCAATTCTGCCTTCAAAATGTCTGAAATTCCACAAAAACCATTTAATGTAAGTGACATCAATTGGTTCTGATGTGAATTCAAACATGGAAAACAAAGCGAGCTTCAACTGTCACCATCTCTGTACATTTTCTTATCTTAAATATGTTAAACCTGTATATGTTAAGCTTAAAGTTCCACCCTGTTAGGAAATACTGTGAAAAATGTTTATTCAGTATAATTTAAAAAACATAATGTTAGATTAAGTCATTAAAGGGTTAACCCTTCGGAGACAATTGACGCGTATCCGAGTTTTTTTTTTACATGTCTGATTTGGCGTGTCGTAGCAGCAAGACTCCGCCTCCCCCAGTCTCACTTTCTACTGGTGTTTAAAGTGCACATGTTAAACTACACAACAGTTTTTAAATTGTGTTAATAGGTCAAGTAAAACCGGAGTTATGCTTAAATATGTAAACCATATTTGTTTCAATTAGCGAAATTGTAAAACCCGCTCCTTTCCACAGTGAGACGGAGCGCTCTCTCAACACAAAGAATACAATATAACAGATCCCCTCACTCGAGCTCACGTATTAAACTGATAAGAGTTGACATTTTGTTGCAGATAAACGAAAGACAGTGACGCAAGTAACAGCGCGAAAATAGAGAAAAAAAATGTACCGCGGGAACGGAGAACAGAAAAAAGAGAGGCACGTCAACAGATAGTTGTGATATCAGACGATCAGTAAAATCTACCTCGTAATTTGTATTTCGGACATTGTATTTTGTTTTTTTCTGTAAAGAATGATGAGAAGAATGAATGTGGGGCAGGCAGCAAAGCTCTTTTTTGAGCTCGAAGATGAGGGAAACTCGCAGTCTGAGTCTGGAGCAGACAGCGAGGATTCTGATGACAATGTAGCGATTCAGTCATTCATATCAGGAAGAGAGAGAGAACATGGCTATCAGGAAGAAGATGAGGTAGGGACAAACGTAGCTAAGCAAAGATTGAAACTGAGAAGTTGGCGGCGCTGTGCAACTGCGCGGTCTCGATCACCGAGAGGTGGCGCTGCTGAGCCACTCCCCCACAGTGATCCCTGGAAGACAGAGGAGGATCCTGACAGTGTGCCGGGAGTAAGCAGATTTCAGCCACGGCGAACACCCGGTGTCCAAATAAACAACCTGTCTTCTCATAGTCCAAAAGATCTTTTTTTATTATATTTTGCCTCTGACACAGTGAAAACAATTTGCCTCAACACAAACAAAAATGCAGCAAAAAAAACATTAGGGAAAATGTACAAATGGAATGACATTGAAATGGAAGATCTGTAAATTTTTTTGGTCTACTGATATATATGTCTTTAGTTTCACTGCCCAGTATTCAGGACTATTGGAAGCAAAACAATATTTTGTCTGTGCCCCTTCCATGCAAAGTGATGTGTTTGTGCACAAATGAATGAATTACCTACATTTTGTTGATGATAATCTTCTAAACAGGAGTTGTTTCCTGTATTTGTACATATTGATTTTGAAATTTATAGTGTGTTAAAATTGTCAGGAGAAGTAATTGCCAGGATTTAAATATATTTAGGAAAGTTATACATTTTTTGGAATCTTGATTTGATATTTTGTAAATTGTAGCACAGGAACGAATGGATTACCTACATTTTATTGATAATAATTTGATATACATGAGTTGTTTGCTATATTTGTACATATTAATTTTGAAATATAGAGTATACTTTAGAATTCTAAACCATAAAACGTAATTGTTATACATATTTGTGGGTTTCACAGTGACAAAAACAAAAACTTTTTCTACTCGAATTTTCTTTTTTGTGTGATTTTAGGCCCAAAATGCAATGTCAGTATGTCCAAATGACAAAAATATGTGTAAATTGACAAAGTTCAGGTTGTCCTAAAAAAATGATAGCACATAAAGAAATATTCATGTTTTTTTATTAAGAAATATAAAGGTAAAATCAAAAATTAATAAAAAATGGCCATTTAGAACACTGAATCCCATGGGTTAATGGTTTGTAATTCTGTTGATGGTTAGCTAGCTAAATGTTGACCACATAAAGAGCTAAAGGTAGATTAGTTAGAAAGTTCCACCCTGTTATGTTCCACACTGTTAGGGAAGATTGTGAAAAATATTTATTCAGTACAATTTAAAAAACATAATGTTAGATTTGGTCATTAAAGGTTTGTTATTTTGTTGAAGGTTAGCTAGCTAAATGTTGACCACATAAAGAGCTACAGGTAGATTAGTTAGAAAGTTCCATCCTGTTATTTTCCTCCCTGTTAAGAAAGATTGTGAAAAATGTTTATTCAGTAGAATTTAAAAAAACATAATGTTAGATTTAGTCATTAAGGTTTGTTATTGTGTTGAAGGTTAGCAAGCTAAATGTTGACCACAAAAAGAGCTACAGCTAAATTAGTTAGAAAAGTTCCACCCCTGTTATGTTCATGAACCAAATAAGTTAGAAATTAGGGTGAAAAGAAATAATTTTAAGTCAAATAAAAAATTTTGAGATGATGGAATAGAGTTGCAGAGTAGTCTGAGGTATTATCAGATGTTTATTCAATTTGTCTGCTTTCATTTCACTAGTTACCCCCATTGATTCCTATGAGGGGAACAATGAGTACATGTCATGGGAAAATCCACTACAGGGATATCACATGTTCTTTCCAAATAGAGCCAGGATAAATACTCTACCTATACTTTGACTTGAAGGAGCCAATCCTGCAACTAATAATGAAAATCATCAGATTTTAGAATAAAAGACTTATATTTTCCCCCCTGTTATGGGACAATCCACCATGTTATGTTCCATTCCACACGTTTTTATTAAATATTGTTACAGAAACATTAAGTACTGTGGATTTTTCTGAGCAATGTTGGGAGTTGAAGTCCAATAAATGCAAATATTGGTATAAGGTTTTGAAATTACCAATATTTTCAATGCTGTCAGTAATAATGAGTAAAAAAACCAGTGTTTTCTTTGCAATACAGTCATAAATTATTCGTAACTTCATGATGTGTTACAATTTCAAGAAAAATATATATTATATAGTAAAAGTGACACACTCTATGTAAGGAAAAGTCATTATTTTTCAAAATTTAAATGTTTAACTATTTGTGGTCCATATCTAAATGTTCATAACAGGGTGGAACACATTCAGAGACAATGGTGAAAAAAACCCACATGTAATAATTAATTTATCCAATCCTGAGCTTGCCCATTATTAATTTCTTATTGTTAAACATGTCAGTGTTGTAACAAAATATTTAAAACTTAAAACAATACTTTTTTTCAAAAATCCTGAGGCCGAAATGTTGCTGCAAAAAAGAATCACACAATTACTGAGATTAAAAGAGATAAAGTGCTGAATATTGATATCTGTTTCCCACCTTGTTTTTGTTGCTAATTGTTGTGAGAAATCATTAACGTGAACAGTGCCTTCTCATGGATGAGTATTCTCATGGATCAGTATCATTAATCATTACTGATAATGTATAAGGCAAACTGAGTAAATTTGTTATTTCAGAAGAGCGTGTCAAACTGGTAGCCTTTATATGACTCGGTACCCATGAAGTAGCTCTCAGTTTCAAAAAGGTTGGTGACCCCTGATTTACTCGCTGCAGCCAATCAGCAACAGATTTTTGTGCATTGTCTGTGAGCAAAGCCAAACATGACACACTGAGTAAATTCAAGGAGGGCGGGTTCGGCTGTTCCGTCAGAGCATCGGCGGTGGCTGGGGGAAGGCGGTGCTGGGCACACGCGGTGGCTATAGGCCGAGCGGCGCTTGGCTGCGAGGGCCGCTCGATGCTCCGCGGAGCTTTAATTTTTTTTATTTTTCTTCTGTCAAATGAATTGCCTTTTTGGGGGCTTTAACATATTCAAAAACTCACCAAAATTGGTAGGCCCATAGAGACTGTGAAAAATTTACGTATTTTAAGGTCTACGCAAAAATCGCAAAAAATGGCTCAACAGCGCCCCCTAGAAATTTTCAAAAGACCCTTTCCTATTCACTTACTTTGTCGTAGAGACTTGAATTTGGTACACTTGTAGAACTCTCCATGGCACTCAGAATTTATAATTGTTCTCATAGTGTATGTCAAACAGGAAGTCGGCCATTTTGGATTGAATTTGCAAATTTCACCCCATTTTGGCCGTTTATAGCCTTCGCATTTGATCGAACTCCTCCTAGGGCTTTTGATGGATCGGCTTCAAACTTGGTCAGTTGGTTCAGAAGGCATGCCCGATTAAAAGTTATCAAAACGGTGAGTTTTCGTGCATGTTGAAGGGGTGATACCAGGGGTCAAAGTTCACTGACCCACCATAAAATAATAAACAGTTATATCTCCTACAACAAAACTCACAGAACCACCAACCTTTCTGTGTGTGATCACCTTTGGATGCCCTACAAGACCCAATTGTGAAATTTTGAGATCACATAAGCCACGCCCCCTTAGAACAGGAAGTGTCATGTTTTATTGTGATCGGTCCCTATCTGACCTCTTTAACCTAATCAACATGAAACTGTGTCCACAAACAGAAGACATGTTGGTGTGTTATGGTTTCCAACGCTGTTTGTTTTGGATGCAGCAGGTGTGCGTGGCGGCGTGGCGAATATACCTGTAACACCATGTCCATACGTTTGGCTGTTAATTCCACAATTGTGAGTCCAGCTGCACCAACCTCACTGAGATCGTTCCTTAACCAACTCCGGACAAACTTAACAACTCCCTCGTCAGGAATACAGTGTGACTTTTTGTGGGCGTGGCCTAATGTCTCAACAGCGCCCCTTGAATATTTTAAATAATCAGCCCCAAGCCATTCTTTAACCTAGAATTATGAAACTTGGTACACTTGTGTATCGTGTCAGGACCTACACAAAAGCCTCTGGGAGCCATGGTCCAAACCCAACAGAAAGTCGGCCATTTTGGATTAATTCGCCATTTGCTGTTTTTCACAGACGTCGTATTTGATCGAACTCCTCCTACAGCGTTTGACATACAGACTTCAAACTCAGTCAGCAGAGAGTTGAGACATTAAAGGTCTAAAGTTATCACAGGAATTTTTGTATGTCAAAGCATGTGGGCGTGGCTAAGTGCAAAACTTTGAATATTTGCCATAAAACATTAAAGTGACATAACTTCCACATATAAGGTCACAGCTGCTTCAGACTTCCTATGTCTCACTACTGACCAACCCTCATTAGATTCTCATGGTCAGATGATGACGTAACCTTAGCTCCGCCCACTTTTAACAGGAATTCAGCTGTTTTTTCTACTGTATGTCTTATTTTGACTGAGTAATACATATGGAATTAATCTTCTACCACCTGACATAATATGAGCTGATGATGAACTGTGAGGATGAACTCTGACTCATGGGGGCGTGGCCAACTGGCTGTCCTTCGCCATATGCATACAACTGTCTCTGAATCACACACGCATCTTCCGATTGGCACCAAACTGGATGCGTTTGACCTGTGTTCAATGCTAAACAGCCAATCGTGTTTGAATGTTGATTTTACTCTACAGCGCCCCCTAGGTTCTCCCATCACCATTATCTCCTCTCTACATCGACCGATCTGCAACAAATTTGTAGTGTGTTGCCAGGGAACCATGCCGAAGTCAACTGTGCGTACTGCCTGGCTGACGCGCGCCTCAACTGTTCGACAGGGTACGCGGTGGAAGGCTGGCGGCTGTGCTGGATCCTCAACGGTGCGAACTGCCTGGCGGACGCGCGCCTCAACTTTGCGAAAGGGTACGGGGTGGCAGGCTTGCGACGGTGCTGGGTCCCCCGTGGTGGCTATAGGCCGGAGCGGCGCTTGGCTGCTCGGGCCGCTTGAGGCTCCGCGGAGCTTTAATTAGGCCCGAGCAGCTAAGCGCTGCGAAGGCCTATTGTAATCGTGCTGTTTATTAGGCCCGAGCAGCTAAGCGCTGCGAAGGCCTATTGTAATTGTGCTGTTTATTAGGTCCGAGCAGCTAAGCGCTGCGAAGGCCTATTGTTTTCAAATGTTTCTTATTTTATTTTTCTTCTGTCAAATGAATTGCCTTTTTGGGGGCTTTAACATATTCAAAAACTCACCAAAATTGGTGGGCCCATAGATACTGTGAAAAATTTACGTATTTTAACGTCTACGCAAAAATCGCATAAAAATGGCTCAACAGCGCCCCTAGAAATTTTCAAAAGACCCTTTCCTATTCACTTACTTTATCGTAGAGACTTGAAATTCGCTACAGTTGTAGAGCTCCCCAAGACACTCATAATTTACAATTAATGTCATAGTGCAAGTATTCTAGGAAGTCGGCCATTTTGGATTGAAGTTCCGATTTTGAGCCCATTTTGGCTGTTTACACATGTCGCATTTGATCGAACTCCTCCTAGGGCTTTTGATGGAATGGCTTCAAATTGGTCAGTTGGTTCATAAGGCATGCCGATTAAAAGTTATCAAACGGTGAGTTTTCGTGCATGCTGAAGGGGTGATACCAGGGGTCAAAGTTCACTGACTCACCATAAAATAAAACTATTATATATCCTACAAAGAAACTCATAGAGCCACCAAACTTTCTGTGTGATCACCTTTGGATGACCTACGACACCCAGTTGTGAAATTTTGAGAATACCTAAGCCACGCCCCCTTAGAACAGGAAGTGTCATGTTTTATTGTGATCGGTCCCTATCTGACCTCTTTAACATAATCAACATGAAACTGTGTCCACAAACAGAAGACATGTTGGTGTGTCAGGGTGTCCAACCCCGTTTGGTTTGGATGCAGCAGGTGGGCGTGGCGGCGTGGCGAATATACCTGTCCTTACGTTTGGCTCTGTATTCCACAATTTTGAGTCCAGCTGCACCAAACTCACTGAGATCGATCCTTATCCAACTCCGGACAGTAATCCAGTGCAATATTTGGTGGGCGTGGCCTAATGTCTCAACAGCGCCCCCTAGAAGAGTTTAAATCATCAGCCCCAAGCCATGCTTTAACCTAGAATTATGAAACTTGGTACACATGTGTATCTTGTCAGGATGTACAAAAAAGTCTCTTGGAGCCATGGTCCAAACCCAACAGGAAGTCGGCCATTTTGGATCAAAGCCGCCATTTCCGGTTTTTCATAGACGTCGCATCTGATTGAACTCCTCCTACAGCTTTTGAGATACAGACTTCAAACTCGCTCAGCACACACTTAAGACATTGAAGATGAAAAGTTATCAAAAGAATTCTCGTACATCAAAGCGTGTGGGCGTGGCTAAGTGTCAAACTTTGGCTTTGTGCCATGAAATACTAAAATGCAATAACTTCTACAGGAAAAGTGACAACTTCATCAGACTTTCCATGTCTCATTATTGGCCAGCCTTGATCACATTCACAAGGTCATATGATGACATCACCTTAGCCACGCCCCCCTCCAACAGGAAGTCACCTGTTTTTGTCTGCAGGAAGTCTTTCTTTTACTCTCACTCAAACGGGTTCAGTGCTGTGCAAATTGATATAAAATGACATGATGATGAACTCTGTGTATGTTGACTGCTAGCTGAAGCATGTGGACGTTCCTTATTAGCAAATAGCAATGCTAGCCAGGTCTACGATCATCTCTAAATCAACCAAGCTTCATCCAATTTGCACCAGATTTTCTATGATCGACTGTGGTATCCTCTAAAGATTGGATTATAACTTGACTTCACTTCACTCCCTAGGTTAATCAAACAGCTGTATCTTATCTCTACATTGGCTAATCTGCATGAGATGTTGTGGGCTGCAGCAGGGAGCGCTGCTGTAAACACAATGCAGCTAATGTCAACACAAGTGACTAGATAAAGTATCAATCAAGCTGTTCAGATGCACATACATTCTCCTCAAACTTAAACTGTCATGATTTGTGGTTGATTGTGAGGATGAACACTGAAACCCAGGTGATGATGATGATGATGTTTATTATAATTTAATAAAAAGAAGCTCAAACACAATCCAGTACGGGCAACACCGGCAGGAATTCTTGCACACAGGTAGCCACTGAAACAACTGAACAACAATTATAATTATACATTTAGATGTTTGCACGCCAGCTGGAGATGGGCACCAGCAGCCCTCCTGACCCACTAAGGGACAAGGGTACAGGAAAAGGAAGGATGGATTTAGATGTTTACCATTATTCAAATATAAACAAAATGCCTTGTAAATATTATTTTGATCTTTACACACCTTTTGTTGCTGGACATGTTCAATTTCATGTGTCCCAGTGCAGCGTAATAGACTTCCTCATGACATTTAAACTATAAAATATATTTATATTCATTTTTTTCTTCAACAAGCTGATTGACTGGACTACACCTTATTTTAATATGTAATTTAATCTACTGAAACTATTTTCACATTTGATATTTTCTTCATATTATACATGTCCCAGTACTAACTTTCCACCCTGTTATGATGTTTCATTTCTGCCTTCAAAAAGTCTAAAATTCCACAAAATCCATTTAATGTAAGTGACATCAATTGGTTTTGATGTGAGTTCAACCATGGAAAACAAAGTGAGCTTCAACTGTCACCATCTCTGTAGTCTTACATTTACTCTGACTCAAATGGGTTCAATGCTGTGCAAATTGATATAAAATGACATGATGATCAACTCTGTGTAAAACTGAGTTTTACACAGACTCAGTTTTGAGTCTGTGTTTTACACAGACTAATTTTGTGTAAAACACAAACTGAGTCTGTGTAAAAGACTCAGTTTTTTATTGAGTAAAAAACTGAGTAAAAACTCAGTTTTTTACTGCGTTTTTTACTCAGTAAAAAAAAACATCTCTAATGGTGATGTCACCCCCCCCCCGTTTCCAACTGCTGATTTCAAGTGTGCTTCAGCCTAAGCGTGCTGAAGCATGTGGCTTCAGCTAGCATTCTTCAGCACATGCTAGCTGAAACATGTGGCTTCAGCTAGCAGCCGAAGCCACATGCTTGGGCTGCTGTGGGCGTGCCTTATTAGCAAATAGCAATACCAGCCATGTCAACGATCGTCTCTAAATCAACCAGGCTTCATGTGATTTCCACCAGATATTTATGGCTGACTTCAGTGAACCTCTAAAGACCCCAATAGCATTAGATTATAACTTGACTCCACTTCCCCCCTTCGGTTAATCAAATAGCTATATCTCCTCTCTACATTGGCTAATCTGCATGAGATGTTGCAGGCTGCAGCAGGGAGCGCTGCTGTAAACAGTGGTGGGAAGTACTGTACTTAAGTAGAGTTTTCGTGTTTCTGTACTTTACTTAAGCAGATTTAATAATGGGTTCTTTCTACTTTTACTCCACTACATTTTACAGTAAGTATCTGTACTTTCTACTTCACTACATTTCTACAAAACTGTCTCGTTACTCGTTACATCCAAGTCGCGTTGCTCTTTTCTTCCGTTAAAATGTGAAGTTCAGGGATTTAAGGTGGCGCCGTAAAATCCCAGCAATAACGTGACGTAGTGTCTGTTGTTACCCATCGGCTCCACCTTTACTCGCACGCGGAGCTCCACGACATGCGCAGTGGTTTCCTCTGAGCGGGTGAAGCTGCCTAATCATCAGTAATATAAAAGCGCTGCATAAATCAAAATAAATGGCGACATGTAAAATCAGCAGCGCTTCGCTTTCACAGACGGCGGGGACTTCGTCCAACTTTTAGCGTCACTTGGAAGGATAGCTTAAAGAAAGGTAATATCTGTGGACGTGATGCTAGCTAAGCTAGCTGTACAGAGACAAATGTTGCATCTGATTAAAAAAAGTTGTCACTATGCGCTGAATTATACGGTGTTGACTGAGGTGTCGCATATATGGGACAACGCTGTGACCAAAGTCTGCAATATAGTGATATAACATTCAGGAACGATCTGATTCTTCTGGACGGATCTTTACTAATTACTAAGGACTGAAACCTCACTTAGAGCCCGTATTTGTTTATATATATATATACACACACACACACACATTTATTTAATCGCTGAATAAGTAAAAGTTGAACGTATGAACACAGAGCATGCTCATTGCTAATTGATTTCGTCTCCTATTATGATGGCAAACATTGCAGTGGGAGGGAGGATGAAAACAGTCACGATGCTCCTTCTGCTTGGTTACTTGTTGCGCCATTGGACAGTGGAAAGATTGTTAGGAAAGATTGTGAAAAATGTTTATTCAGTAAAATTTAAAAAGCATAATGTTAGATTTAGTCATTAAAGATTTGTTATTTTGTTGAAGGTTAGCTAGCTAAATGTTGACCACATGAAGAGCTACAGTTAGATTAGTTAGAAAGTTCCACCCTGTTATGTTCCACCCTGTTAGGAAAGATTGTGAAAAATGTTTATTCAGTTGAATTTAAATAACATAATGTTAGATTTAATCATTAAAGGTTTGTTATTCTGTTGAAGGTTAGCTAGCTAAATGTTGACCACATAAAGAGCTACAGGTAGATTAGTTAGAAAGTTCCACCTGTTATGTTCCATCCTGTTAGAAAGATTGTGAAAATGTTTATTCAGTAGAATTTAAAAAACATAATGTTAGATTTAGTCATTAAAAGTTTGCTATTCTGTTGAAGGTTAGCTAGCTAAATGTTGACCACATAAAGAGCTACAGGTAGATAAGTTAGAAAAGTTCCACCATGTTGCAAAGGCCTATTGTTATTGTGCAGATTACAGAGCACTGGTGAACAACATGCAATGCCAGTCTTCTCACTAATAAGGAAACCAATACCCGATGTAAATGGCAACATGGCAGTGTCATGGCAAAGGTCAAATAAAATATTGAGGAATTGTGTTCAATTTAAAAGTATGTTCATGACATATAACAGTTATAATTTTGTTAAAAATGCAGCAGATTTGGTCATGAGTTCAAAATGTGACAAGATTTTTTTTAAAATATGTAAGTTGATTTTTCTTTAACATTACATAATTGATAACTTTTTGAAGCATGGTGCAACATAGTTCATGATTTGTTGAAAAAATTGTTTGAGTGGCTAGTGAAAATTGGATATTTTTCCTATGAAATGTAGAGATGTAAGTGGTTATCTAAAAATGTAACAATTGGGTGATTTTTTTGCGGCAACATTCCATGTCCCCATGTTTTGCTTACTATTAATTTTTGTAAAATGTGCCAAATATTTACAACAAAGTATTTTAATTATACATTTAGATGTTTGTCATTATTCAAATATAAACGAAATGCCTTTCAAATATTTTGTTCTTTACACACCTTTTGTTGACGGACATGTTCAATTTCATGTTTGACCAGTGCAGCGTAATAGACTTCCTCATGACATTTAAACTATAAAATATATTTATATTTATGTTTTTCTTCAATAAGTTGATTGACTGGAGTACACCTTATTTTAATATGCAATTTAATCTACTGAAACCATTTTCTCATTTGATATTTTCTTCATCTTATACATGTGCCAGTACTAACTTTCCACCCTGTTAGGATGTTTCATTTCTGCATTCAAAAAGTCTAAAATTCCTTAAAAACCATTTAATGTAAGATACATCAATTGGTTTTGATGTGAGTTCAACCATGGAAAACAAAGTGAGCTTCAACAATCACCGTCTCTGTACTTTTTCTTATCTTAAATATGTTAAACCTGTATATGTAAAGCTTAAAGTTCCACCCTGTTAGGAATCCTGCAACTAATAATGAAAATCATCAGATTTTAGAATCAAATACTTTTATTTTCCACCCTGTTATGGGACAATCCACCATGTTATGTTCTATTTCACACATGTTTTTATTAAATATTGTTACAGAAACATTAAGTACTGTGGATTTTTCTGAAGCATGTTGGGAGTTGAAGACCAATAAATGCAAATATTGGTAAGTTTTTGAAATTACCAATATATTCAATGCTGTCAGTAATAATGAGTAAAAAATCAGGGTTTTCTTTACAATACAGTCATAAATGATTTGTAACTTCATGATGTGTGACAATTTCAATAAAAACATATTATATAGTAAAAGGGACACACTCTTTCTAAGAAAAATTCATTATTTTTTAAATTTAAATGTTTAACTATTTGTGGTCCATATGTAAATGTTCATAAAAGGGTGGAACACATTCAGAGACAATGGTGAAAAAACCCCACATGTAATAATTAATTTATCCAATCCTGTGCTTGCCCATTATTAATTTCTTATTGTTAAACGTGTCAGTGTTGTAACAAAATATTCACAACTTAAAATACTTTTTTTTCAAAATCCTGAGGCCGAAATTTTGCCGCAAAAAAGAATCACCCAATTACTGAGATTAAAAGAGATAAAGTGCTGAATATTGATATTTGTTTCCCACCTTGTTTTCATTGCTAATTATTGTGAGATAATTAACGTGATCAGTGTCTTCTCATGGATGAGTATTCTCATGGATAAGTATCATTAATCATTATTGATAATATATAACTAACGGCAAACTGAGTAAATTTGTTATTTCAGAAGAGAGTGGCAAACTGGTAGCCCATTGTATGACTCAGTACCCATGAAGTAGCTCTCAGTTTCAAAAAGGTTGGTGACCCCTGATCTACTTGCTGCAGCCAATCTGCAACGTATTTTTGTGCATTGTCTGTGAGCAATGCCAAACATGACACACTGAGTAATTCAAGGAGGGTCGGTTCGGCTGCTCCGTCAGAGCATCGGCGGTGGCTGTGGGAAGGCGGTGCTGGAACCACGCGGTGGCTATAGGCCGAGCGGCGCTTGTTTATTAGGCCCGAGCAGCTAAGCGCTGCGAAGGCCTATTGTAATCGTGCTGTTTATTAGGCCCGAGCAGCTAAGCGCTGCGAAGGCCTATTGTAATCGTGCTGTTTTTATTATTCTTGTGCCAAATGAATTGGCTTTTTGGGGGCTTTATCATTTTCAAAACCTCACCAAACGTGGCGGGCGCATAGAGCCCGTGGGAAATTTACGTATTTAAGGTCCTCGCAAAATCGCACAAGAAACGGCTCAAGGGCGCCCCCTAGAACTTTCAAAAGACCCTTTCCTATTCACTTACTTTATCGTAGAGACTTGAAATTCGGTACAGTTGTAGAGCTCCCCAAGACACTCTGAATTTACAATTAATGTCATAGTGCAACTATCCAGGAAGTCGGCCATTTTGGATTGAAGTTCCGATTTGACCCATTTTGCCGTTTACAGACGTCGCATTTGATCGAACTCCTCCTAGGGATTTCGATCGATCGGCTTCAAACTCGGTCAGATTGTTCATAAGGCATGGCCGATTCAAAGTTATCAAATTGTGAGTTTTCGAGCATGTTGAAGGGGTCGTCCAGGGGTCAAAGTTCACCGACTCACCAGAATGTAATAAACTGTTAATCTCTTACAAATAAACTCAGAGCCACCAAACTTTCTGTGTGTGATCACCTTTGGATGACTACGACACCCAGTTGTGAAATTTTGAGATTACCTAAGCCACGCCCCCTTAGAACAGGAAGTGTCATGTTTTACTGCGAACGTTCACTATCTGACCCTTTCACCAATCAACATGAAACTGTGTCACAGACAGAAGACATGTTGGTGTTAGGGTGTCCAACCCCGTTTGTTTGGATGCAGCAGGTGGGCGTGGTGGCGTGGCGAAGTGACCTTTAACGCCGTCTCCTTACGTTTGTCCTTGAATTCCACAGTTTAAAGCCCAGCTTCACCAAACTCACTAGGATTGATCCTTGTGGGCCCCACGACAGAATCCAGTGTGATTTTTTGTGGGCTAATTATCAGCTCATAATATGAGCTGATGATGAACTGTGATTATGAACTCTGACTCATGGGGGCGTGGCAAACTGGCTGTCCTTCGCCATATTCATGAAATTGTCTTTGAATCACACACGCATCTTCTGATTGGCTTTAGCTTCACCAATCTCACTAGGTTTGATCCTTGTGGGCCCCTCGACAGGAATCCAGTGTCATTTTTTGTGGGCGTGGCCTAATGTCTCAACAGCGCCCCCTTGAAGAATTTAAATAATCAGCCCCAAGCCATTCTTTAACCTAGAATTATGAATCTTGGAACACTTGTTTATCTTTTCAGGACCTACAAAAAAGCCTCTTGGAGCCATGGTCCAAACCCAAAAGAAAGTCGGCCATTTTGGATTAAATTCGCCATTTGCTGTTTTTCACAGACGTCGTATTTGATCGAACTCCTCCTACAGCGTTTGACATACAGACTTCAAACTCAGTCAGCAGAGTTCAGACATTAAAGGAATAAAGTTATCACGGGAATTTTTGTATGTCAAAACATGTGGGCGTGGTTAAGTGCCAAACTTTGACTATTCGCCATAAATCAAAGTGGCATAACTTCCATATACAAGGTCACAGCTGCTTCAGACTTCCTATGTCTCACTACTGACCAACCCTCATTACATTCTCATGGTCAGATGATGACGTAACCTTAGCTCCGCCCACTTTTTACAGGAATTCAGCTGTTTTTTCTACTGTATGTCTTATTTTTACTGAGTAATACATATGGAATTAATCTTCTACCACCTGACATAATATGACCTGATGATGAACTGTGATGATGAACTCTGACTCATGGGGGCGTGGCCAACTGGCTGTCCTTTGCCATATTCATGCAATTATCTCTGAATCAAACACAAATCTTCCTATTGGCACAGAACTGGATAAGTTTGACCTGTACTCAATGCAAAAGAACCCAAAAAGATTGAATTGTGATCTCACTCTACGGGCCCCCTAGAATTTTTTAAATTATCAGCCCCAAGCCATGCTTTAACCTAGAATTATGAAACTTGGTACACTGGTGTATCTTGTTAAGATTTACAAAAAACTCTTTGGAGTATGGTACAAACCCAATAGGAAGTCGGGCATTTTGGATAAAAGCCCCCATTTGTCGTTTTTCAGAGACGTCTATTTGATCGAACTCCTCCTTCAGCGTTTGACATACAGACTTCAAACTCAGTCAGCAGAGAGTTGAGACATTAAAGGTCTAAAGTTATCACAGGAATTTTGGTATGTCAAAGCATGTGGGCGTGGCTAAGTGCCAAACTTTGACTATTCGCCATAAAACATCAAGTGACATAACTTCCACATACAAGGTCACTGCTGCTTCAGACTTCCTATGTCTCACTACTGACCAACCCTCATGGTCAGATGATGACGTAACCTTAGCTCCGCCCACTTTTAACAGGAATTCAGCTGTTTTTTCTACTGTATGTCTTATTTTTACTGAGTAATACATATGGAATTAATCTTCTACCACCTGACATAATATCACCTGATGATGAACTGTGAGGATGAACTCTGACTCATGGGGGCGTGGCCAACTGTCTGTCCTTCGCCATATGCATACAACTGTCTCTGAATCACACATGCATCTTCCGATTGGCACCAAACTGGATACGTTTGACCTGTGCTAAATGCTAAAGAGCCCAACGGGTTTGAATTGTGATTTTACTCTACAGCGCCCCCTAGATTATCCCATCATCAATATCTCCTCTCTACATCGACCGATCTGCACCAAATTTGTTGTGTGTCGCCAGGGAACATGCCGGACTAACGGTGCGAACTGCCTGGCGAGGCACGCCTCAACTGCGCGAAGGGTATGCGGTGGTAGGGTGGCGGTGCTGGTCCCCGCGGTGGCTATAGGCCGGAGCGGCGCTTGGCTGCTCGGGCCGCTTGAGGCTCCGCGGACTTTAGCGGCATAGCGCGCGAGGCTTTATCTGCTTAATTATTAGCCAGACTAGCACTGGAAAGCAGCTAAGCGCTGCGAAGGCCTATTGTTTTTTTTTTTTTTTTTTTTTTTGGCCGAGCAAGCGCTGCGAAGGCCTATTGTAATCGTGCTGTTTATTATTATTATTATTCTAATGCCAAATGAATCGGCTTTTTGGAGGCTTTATCATATTCAAAAGCTGACCAAACTTGGCGGGCGCACAGAGCACGTGTGAAATTTGCGTATCTCAAGGTCCTCGCGAAAATCGCACAAGAAACGGCTCAAGGGCGCCCCTAGAACTTTAAAAGACCCTTTCCTATTCACTTACTTTATCGTAGAGACTTGAAATTCGGTACAGTTGTAGAGCTCCCCAAGACACTCTGAATTTACAATTAATGTCATACTGCAACTATCCAGGAAGTCGGCCATTTTGGATTGAAGTTCCGATTTGACCCATTTTGGCCGTTTACAGATGTCGCATTTGATCGAACTCCTCCTAGGGATTTCGATCGATCGGCTTCAAACTCGGTCAGATTGTTCATAAGGCATGGCCGATTCAAAGTTATCAAATTCGTGAGTTTTCGAGCATGCTGAAGGGGTCGTTCCAGGGGTCAAAGTTCACCGACTCCCAGAATGTAATAAACTGTTATATCTCTTACAATAAACTCACAGAGCCACCAAACTTTCTGTGTGTGATCACCTTTGGATGACCTACGACACCCAGTTGTGAAATTTTGAGTTACCTAAGCCACGCCCCTTAGAACAGGAAGTGTCATGTTTTACTGCGAACGTTCACTATCTGACCCTTTGACCTAATCAACATGAAACTGTGTGACAGACAGAAGACATGTTGGTGTGTCAGGGTGTCCAACCCCGTTTGGTTTGGATGCAGCAGGTGGGCGTGGTGGCATGGCGAAGTGACCTTTAACGCCGTCTCCTTACGTTTGTCCTTGAATTCCACAGTTTAAAGCCCAGCTGCACCAAACTCACTAGGTTTGATCCTTGTGGGCCCCTCGACAGGAATCCAGTGTGATTTTTTGTGGGCGTGGCCTAATGTCTCAACAGCGCCCCCTTGAATATTTTAAATAATCAGCCCCAAGCCATTCTTTAACCTAGAATTATGAAACTTGGTACACTTGTGTATATTGTCAAGACCTACAAAAAAGTCTCTTGGAGCCATGGTCCAAACTCAACAGGAAGTCGGCCATTTTGGATCAAAGCCGCCATTTGCTGTTTTTCATAGACGTCATATTTGATCGAACTCCTCCTACAGCGTTTCAGACACAGACTTCAAACTCAGTCAGCAGAGAGTTAAGACATTAAAGGTCTAAAGTTATCACAGGAATTTTTGTATGTCAAAGCATGTGGGCGTGGCTAATTGCCAAACTTTGACTATTCGCCATAAAACATCAAAGTGACATAACTTCCACATACAAGGTCACAGCTGCTTCAGACTTCCTATGTCTCACTACTGACCAACCCTCATTACATTATCATGGTCAGATGATGACGTAACCTTAGCTCCGCCCACTTTTACAGGAATTCAGCTTTTTTTCTACTGTATGTCTTATTTTTACTCAGTAATACATATGGAATTAATCTTCTACCACCTGACATAATATGAGCTGATGATGAACTGTGAGGATGAACTCTGACTCATGGGGGCGTGGCCAACTGTCTGTCCTTTCCATATGCATACAACTGTCTCTGAATCACACACGCATCTTCCGATTGGCACCAAACTGGCTACGTTTGACATGTGCTCAATGCTAAAGAGCCCACAAGGTTTGAATTGTGATTTTACTCTACAGCGCCCCCTAGGTTCTCCCATCCTCAATATCTCCTCTCTACATCGACCGATCTGCAGCAAATTTGTGGTGTGTCCTCAGGAACCATGCCGAAGTGAACGGTGCAAACTGCCTGGCGGAGGCGCGCCTCAACTGTGCGAAAGGGTACGCGGTGGAAGGCGGGCGGCGGTGCTGGGTCCCCGCGGTGGCTATAGGCCGGAGCGGCGCTTGGCTGCTCGGGCCGCTTGAGGCTCCGCGGAGCTTTAATTTTTTATTATTATTTTTCTTCTGTCAAATGAATTGCCTTTTTGGGGGCTTTAACATATTCAAAAACTCACCAAAATTGGTAGGCCCATAGAGACTGTGAAAAATTTACGTATTTTAAGGTCCGCGCAAAAATCGCAAAAAAAATGGCTCAACGGCGCCCCCTAGAAATTTTCAAAAGACCCTTTCCTATTCACTTACTTTATTGTAGAGACTTGAAATTTGGTACACTTGTAGAACTCCCCAAGACACTCAGAATTTATAATTGTTCTCATAGTGTATGTCAAACAGGAAGTCGGCCATTTTGGATTGAATTTGCAAATTTTACCCCATTTTGGCCGTTTATAGCCTTCGCATTTGATCGAACTCCTCCTAGGGCTTTTGATGGATCGGCTTCAAACTTGGTCAGTTGGTTCAGAAGGCATGCCCGATTAAAAGTTATCAAAACGGTGAGTTTTCGTGCATGTTGAAGGGGTGATACTAGGGGTCAAAGTTCACTGACTCACCATAAAATAATAAACAGTTATATCTCCTACAAAGAAACTCACAGAGCCACCAACCTTTCTGTGTGTGATCACCTTTGGATGCCCTACAAGACCCAATTGTGAAATTTTGAGATCACATAAGCCACGCCCCCTTAGAACAGGAAGTGTCATGTTTTATTGTGATCGGTCCCTATCTGACCTCTTTAACCTAATCAACATGAAACTGTGTCCACAGACAGAAGACATGTTGGTGTGTTATGGTTTCCAACGCTGTTTGTTTTGGATGCAGAAGGTGGGCGTGGCGGCGTGGCGAATATACCTGTAACGCCGTGTCCATACGTTTGGCTGTTAATTCCACAATTGTGAGTCCAGCTGCACCAAACTCACTGAGATCGATCCTTATCCAACTCCGGACAGTAATCCAGTGCAATATTTGGTGGGCGTGGCCTAATGTCTCAATAGCGCCCTCTAGAAGATTTTAAATCATCAGTCCCGAGCCATGCTTTAACCTAGAATTATGAAACTTGATACACATGTGTATCTTGTCAGCATGTATAAAAAAGTCTCTTGGAGCCATGGTCCAAACCCAACAGGAAGTCGGCCATTTTGGATCAAAGCCGCCATTTCCGGTTTTTCATAGACGTTGCATCTGATCGAACTCCTCCAACAGTTTTTGAGATACAGATTTCCACCTCACTCAGCACACTCTTGAGACACTGAAGTTGAAAAGTTATCAAAAGAATTCTTGTACATCAAATCATGTGGGCTTGGCTAAGTGTCAAACTTTGGCTTTTTGCTATGAAATATTAAAATGCAATAACTTCTACAAGAAAAGGGACAACTTCATCAGACTTTCCATTTCTCATTATTGGCCAGCCTTGATCACATTCACAAGGTCATATGATGACATCACCTTAGCCATGCCCCTCTCCAACAGGAAGTCACCTGTTTTTGTCTGCCGGAAGTCTTGCTTTTACTCTGACTCAAATGGGTTCAATGCTGTGAAAATTAATATAAAATGACATGATGATGAACTCTGTGTATGTTTACTGCTAGCTGAAGCATGTGGGCATGCCTTATTAGCAAATAGCAATGCCAGCCATGTCTACAATCGTCTCTAAATCAACCAGGCTTCATCCAATTTGCACCAGATTTTCTATGATTGACTGTGGTGATCCTCTAAAGATTGGATTATAACTTGACTTCACTTCACTCCCTAGGCTAATCAAAAAGCTGTATCTTATCTCTACATTGGCTAATCTGCATGAAATGTTGTGGGCTGCAGCAGGGAGCGCTGCTGTAAACACAATGTAGCTAATGTCAACACAAGTGACAAGATAAAGTATCAATCAAGCTGTTCAGATGCACATTCATTCTCCCAAAACTTAAACTGACATGATTTGTGGTTGTTGGTGGTGAGGCTGAACACTGAGACCCAGGTGATGATGATGTTTATTATAATTTAATAAAGAGAAGCTCAAACACAGTCCAGTACGGGCAACACCGGCAGGAAAACTTGCACACATCTAATACAGGTAGCCACTGAAACAACTGAAGACTGAATGTGACAGCTACATTATAACTTGATTCCACTTAGCCCTGTAGGTTAAGTGGAATCAAACCAAACCAACTTTATTTACATAGCACTTTAAAACAACCACAGCTGATGCAAAGTTCTGTAAATTAAAACACAACAATAAAAAAATTAAAACATACAATTTAAACCTAGATCCCGCTGGTATTGAAAGTAAAATAGATGGTGCAGTGGTGTAAGCACAGCAGCTATGAAGGTTACCAGCCTGTTTGGTTCAACCTATCTCTGTGAATCAGCGTTTTCTGACATGAACTTCATCAAGAACAAACACAGAACATGTCTCACTGATGCACATCTGAAAGATGCACTCACAGTTGCAGTTTCAAGTTACACACCAGATTACAGAGCACTGGTGAACAGCATGCAATGCCAGTCTTCTCACTAATAAGGAAGCCAATACCAGATGTCTGTAGCAACATGGCAGTGTCATGGCAAAGTTTAATTAAAATATTGAGGACCTGTGTTCAATTGTGTTCAATTTAGAAGTGTGTTCATGACATGTAACAGTTACAATTTTGTTAAAAATGCAGCAGATTTGGTCATGAGTTCAAAATGTGATAAGATTTATTTAAAAATATGTAAGTTGATTCTTTTTTTATGGCAACATTCCATGTCCCCATGTTTTGCTTACAATTATTTTTTGTAAAATTTGCAAAATATGTACAACAAAGTATTTTAATTATACTTTTAGATGTTTGCATGCCAGCTGGAAATGGGCGCCAGCAACCCTCCTGACCCCACTAAGGGACAAGGGTGCAGGAAAAAGGAAGGATGGATTTAGATGTTTACCATTATTCAAATATAAACAAAATGCCTTTTAAATATTATTTTGTTCTTTACACACCTTTTGTTGACAGACATGTTCAATTTCATGTGTCCCCAGTGCAGCGTAATAGATTTCCTCATGACATTTAAACTATAAAATATATTTATATTTATGTTTTTCTTCAATAAGTTGATTGACTGGACTAAACCTTATTTTAATATGCAATTTAATCTACTGAAACTATTTTCACATTTGATATTTTCTTCATATTATACATGTCCCAGTACTAACTTTCCACCCTGTTATGATGTTTCATTTCTGCCTTCAAAAAGTCTAAAATTCCACAAAAACCATTTAATGTAAGTGACATCAATTGGTTCTGATGTGAATTCAACCATGGAAAACAAAGTGAGCTTCAACTGTCACCATCTCTGTACTTTTTACTTTCTGAAATATGTTAAACCTGTATATGTTAGGCTTAAAGTTCCACACTGTTAGGAAAGATTGTGAAAAATGTTAATTCAGTAGAATTTAAAAAACATAATGTTAGATTTAGTCACTAAAGGTTTGTTATTCGGTTTAATGTTAGCTAGCTAAATGTTGACCACATAAAGAGCTACAGGTAAATTAGTTAGAAAAGTTCCACCCTCTTATCTTCCACCCTGTTATGTTCATGAACCAAATAAGATAGAAATTAGGGTGAAAATAAATAATTTTAAGTCAAATAAAAAATTTTGAGTTGATGGAATAGAGTTGCAGAGTAGTCTGAGGTATTATCAGATGTCTTTGCCATTTGTCTGTTTTCATTTCACTAGTTACCCCCATTGACTCATGTGAGGGGAACAATGAGTACATGTCATGGGAAAATCAACTACAGGGATATCAAATGTTCTTGCCAAACAGAACCAGTACAAACACTCTACCTGTACTTTGACTGAGCGAATCCTGCAACTAATAATGAAAATCTTCAGATTTTAGAATCAAAGACTTTGATTTTCCACCCTGTTATGGGACAATCCACCATGTTATGTTCTATTCCACACATGTTTTTATTAAATATTGTTACAGAAACATTAAGTACTGTGGATTTTTTCTGAGCCATGTTGGAAGTTGAAGACCAATAAATGCAAATATTGGTATAAGTTTTTAAAATTACCAATATTTTCAATGCTGTCAGTAATAATGAGTAAAAAAAACAGATTTTTCTTTACAATAGTCATAAATGATTTGTAACTTCATGATGTGTTACAATTTCAAGAATAAAATATTATATAGTAAAAGGGACACACTCTCTCTAAGAAAAAGTCAATTTTTTTAATTTAAATGTTTAACTATTTGTGGTCCATATGTAAATGTTCATAACAGAGTGGAACACATTCAGAGAGAATGGTGAAAAAAACACATGTAATTATTAATTTATCCTATCCCCAGCTTGCCCATTATTAATTTCTTATTGTTAAACATGTAAGTGTTGTAACAAAATATTCAAAACTTAAAACAATACTTTTTTTTCAAAAATTCTGAGGCTGAAATGTTGCCGCAAAAAAAGAATCACCCAATCACTGAGATTAAAAGAGATAAAGTGCTGAATATTGATATGTTTCCCACCTAGTTTTCATGGCTAATTATTGTTATAAATCATTATCTTGATCAGTTTCTTCGTAGATGAGAATCATTAATAATTAGTGATAATGTATAAGGCAAACTGAGTAAATTTTTTATTTCAGAACAGTGTGTAAAACTGGTAGCCTTTATATGAAACGGTACACATGAAGTAGCTCTCAGTTTCAAAAAGGTTGGTGACCCCTGATCTAATCGCTGCAGCAAAACAGCAACAGACTTTTGTGCATTGTCTGTGAGCAAAGCCAAACATGACACACTGAGTAAATTCAAGGAGGGCGGGTTCGGCTTCTCCGTCAGAGCATCAGCGGTGGCTGGGGGAAGGCGGTGCTGGGAACACGCGGTGGCTATAGGCCGAGCGGCGCTTGGCTGCGAGGGCCGCTCGAGGCTCCGCGGAGCTTTAATTAGGCCCGAGCAGCTAAGCGCTGCGAAGGCCTATTGTAATCGTGCTGTTTATTATGATTCTAACGTAAAATAAATTGGCTTTTTGGGGGCTTTATCATATTCAAAAACTCACCAAACTTGGCGGGCGCATAGAGCCTGGTGAAAATTTACGTATTTTAAAGTCATCGCAAAAATCGCACAAGAAACTGCTCAATGGCGCCCCCTAGCAACTTTATCGTAGAGACTTGAAATTCGGTACAGTTGTAGAGCTCCCCAAGACCCTCAGAATTTACAATTAATGTCATAGTGCAAGTATCCCAGGAAGTCGGCCATTTTGGATTGAAGTTCCGATTTTGCCCCCATTTTGGCCGTTTACAGACGTCGCATTTGATCGAACTCCTCCTAGGGATTTCGATCGATCGGCTTCAAACTCGGTCAGATTGTTCATAAGGCATGGCCGATTCAAAGTTATCAAATTCGTGAGTTTTCGAGCATGTTGAAGGGGTCGTTCCAGGGGTCAAAGTTCACCGACTCACCAGAATGTAATAAACTGTTATATCTCTTACAAATAAACTCACAGAGCCACCAAACTTTATGTGTGTGATGACCTTTGGATGACCTACAACACCCAGTTGTGAAATTTGAGATTACCTAAGCCACGCCCCCTTAGAACAGGAAGTGTCATGTTTTACTGCGAACGTTCACTATCTGACCCCTTTGACCTAATCAACATGAAACACTGTCGACAGACAGAAGACATGTTGGTGTGTCAGGGTGCCCAACCCCGTTTGGTTTGGATTTAGCAGGTGGGCGTGGCGGCGTGGCAAAGTGACCTTTAACGCCGTCTCCTTACGTTTGTCCTTGAATTCCACAGTTTAAAGCCCAGGTGCACCAAACTCACTAGGTTTGATCCTTCTGGGCCCCTCGACAGGAATCCAGTGTTATTTTTTGTGGGCGTGGCCTAATGTCTCAACAGCGCCCCCTTGAAGATTTTAAATAATCAGCCCCAAGCCATTCTTTAACCTAGAATTATGAAACTTGGTACACTTGTGTATATTGTCAAGACCTACAAAAAAGTCTCTTGGAGCCATGGTCCAAACCCAACAGGATGTCGGCCATTTTGGATGAAAGCCGCCATTTGCTGTTTTTCAGAGACGTCGTATTTGATCGAAGTCCTCCTACAGCGTTTGAGATACACACTTCAAACTCAGTCAGCAGAGAGTTCAGACATTAAAGGACTAAAGTTATCACAGGAATTTTTGTATGTCAAAGCATGTGGGCGTGGCTAAGTGCCAAACTTTGACTATTCGCCATAAAACATCAAAGTGACATAACTTCCACATACAAGGTCACAGCTGCTTCAGACTTCCTATGTCTCACTACTGACCAACCCTCATTACATTCTCATGGTCAGATGATGACGTAACCTTAGCTCCGCCCACTTTTAACAGGAATTCAGCTGTTTTTTCTACTGTATGTCTTATTTTTACTGAGTAATACATATGGAATTAATCTTCTACCACCTGACATTATATGACCTGATGATGAACTGTGATGATGAACTCTGACTCATGGGGGCGTGGCCAACTGGCTGTCCTTCGCCATATGCATAAAATTGTCTCTGAATCAAACACGCATCTTCCGATTGGCACCAAACTGGATACGTTTGACCTGTGCTCAATGCTAAAGAGCCCAACGGCTTTGAATTGTGATTTTACTCTACAGCGCCCCCTAGACTATCCATCATCAATACCTCCTCTCTACATCGACCGATCTGCACGAAATTTGTGGTGTGTCCTCAGGGAACCATGCCGAAGTGAATGGTGTAAACTGCCTGTCGGAGGCGCGCCTCAACTGTGCGAAAGGGTACGCGGTGGCAGGCGGGCGGCGGTGCTGGGTCCCCCGCGGTGGCTATAGGCCGGAGCGGCGCTTGGCTGCTCGGGCCGCTTGAGGCTCCGCGGAGCTTTAATTATTATTCTTCTTCCGTAAAGTAAATTGGCTTTTTGGGGGCTTTATCATATTCAAAAACTCACCAAACTTGGCGGCCGCATAGAGCCCGGTGAAAATTTACGTATTTTAAGGTCCTCGCAAAAATCGCACAAGAAACGGCTCAAGGGCGCCCCTAGAAACTTTCAAAAGACCCTTTTCTATTCACTCACTTTATCGTACAGACTTGAAATTCGGTATACTTGTAGAGCTCCGCAAGTCACTCAGAATTTACAATGAATGTCATAGTGTGAGTATCCTAGGACGTCGGCCATTTTGGATTGAATTTCCGATTTTGACCCCATTTTAGCCGTTTACAGACCTTGCATTTGATCGAACTCCTCCTAGGGATTTTGATCGATCAGCTTCATACACGGTCAGATTGTTCATAAGGCATGGCCAATTCAAAGTTATCAAATTCGTGAGTTTTCGAGCATGCTGAAGGGGTCGTAACAGGGGTCAAAGTTCACCGACTCACCAGAAAGTAATAAACTGTTATATCTCCTCCCAAGAAACTCACAGAGCCAACAAACTTTCTGAGTGTGAACACCTTTGGATGACCTACAACACCCAGTTGTGAAATTTTGACATCACCTAAGCCACGCCCCCTTAGAACAGGAAGTGTCATGTTTTACTGAGAATGATCACTATCTGACCCCTTTCACCTAATCACCATGAAACTGTGTCCACAGACAGAAGACATGTCGGTGTGTCAGGGTGTCCAACCCCGTTTGGTTTGGGTGCAGCAGGTGGGCGTGGAAGCATGGCAAAATTACTTGTAATGCCGTGCAAATACGCTTGGCTCTAAATTCCACAATTGTGAGTCCAGCTGCAACAAAATCACTGGGATGGATCCTTATCCAACTCCGGACAGGAATCCAGTGCAATATTTGGTGGGCTTGGCATAATGTCTCAACAGCGCCCCCTTGAAGATTTTAAATAATCAGCCCCAAGCCATTCTTTAACCTAGAATTATGAAACTTGGTACACTTCTGTATCTTGTCACAACCTACAAAAAAGTCTCTTGGGTCGATGGTCCAAACCCAACAGGAAGTCAGCCAATTTGGATTTTAGCCGCCATTTGCTGTTTTTTATTGACGTCATATTTGATTGCACTCCTCCTTCAGCCTTTTGAGATACAGACTTCAAACTCAGTGAGCAGAGAGTTTAGAAATTACAGGTCTAAAGTTATCACAGGAATTTTTGTATGTGAAAGCATGTGGGCGTGCCTAAGTGCCAAACTTTGACTAATCGCCATAAAATATCAAAGTGACATAACTTCCACATACAAGGTAACAGCTGATTCAGACTTCCTTTGTCTCACTACTGACCAACCCTCATTACACTGACTCATAACGATTCTTACATTTACAGTTATGTTACAAATCATTTTTAGACATATTGTCATGTTGGAAGCTAGATGTCTGACTCGCACACAGAAACACAGCAGGGTAACTTGGAAATCTGAAAAGGTGAAATATTGTACAAGAAATTGGGTAAACTAATTAAAGAAAGAGGGGTTCTTGAATACTGGTCTGCAAACCATGCTTGCCGGGACACTAAGAAGAGATGAAAGCAAAGGTGAGATATATACGCCGTACTGGGAATCTAATGACAACACTGGGCAGCTTACTGGATTGGAAGCTGAGATACTCAGGCTATACGAAGGGAAAGATCCAGGGCACCACAGGGGAATTTCACAAGATAACCTGCAAAATTTCCAGATTTGCTACGTGATCTCACAGAAATTTCAGAGCAGCACAAGGTAACTAGATAGGTTAACACTCAGGCACTGATGTGCTGGCAGACTGCTCCTCTTATACTCAACACTGATGGAAGGAAAGAAGTTACAGCTGTGTAAAGGTTCAGGACAAAGGTCCATCCTCCAGGTAATTGTGGTCGCCTCCAGGTAATTGTGGTCCATCTTGTGGACAACTAAAGAAGACAGCAGACAACAATCCCCTAAACCCAAGTTCCCAACACATTGATTTTTTAATATTAAAATATGAGGAGCTTTAAAGATCTGTCAGTTTTGGTAATGACTTTAACAAATTACATAAAGCACAAATCTGACATTTTTCTATTTAAATACTATATTTAAATAGATGAAAACTAAAACACTACATTTGTAAAAAAAAAAAAAATCAAGAAAATGATTCAAGCATAAGAGGTTTCATACTTTTAAACTTTTACCTTCAATTGTCAGCACAAATAGTAGGGCAGCTCAAGGAGTCGAACCTTGTTCCAAGTGGAAGTACCATTACAACATCCTTTGCTTTTTTGTGCTATGTGACAAGGTAACGCAAACCCTGCAGTAAGAACAGCTTCAAAGATAATAAATATATATATTAACTATTGAAATTCCCTAATATTTTATTGGTACCAAAGGGAAACAAGATAACAATGTAAATGACAAAATACCAATTGCTAAAATCGTAATGTCTCATTATTACATTGGGTATGTATCCAACCCTTTAAATCTCTTAACTTTCAAAAATGCTGTCTTAATGCAAGAAACGAAACCCTTAAAGTCTATTTATTTTAAATAACTAAAAAAGTTTTGTTAACTTTTCACAAAGATGCATTAAAAACTACCAAGATACTTTAAAATAAATTGGAATAGAAATATTTCACTAATAAAGGTATTGTATTTAAATTTTATGAATAAAATTTGATCATAAATATATATTCAAATTTTGAATGTCTTATAAAAATGTTTTCATTCATTCTAATCAAGAAAACAAAACCTTTTTAATGTTCATAATGTCACATGATTACAAAAGCTTAAAACCACACATTACACCCTGAGATTACTAGAATTATGACGATGTAAAACCACACATTATACCCTCATGATCACTGAAGTATGTAGGCACAACTACTGCCTCAACTTCATATACCTGAGATTTAATATAAACATGATCTATCAAAGTACCTTTTTCAGTGGTTGCATCTCCAACCATTTGTAGGTATCCCTTATCAGAAACAAATTTTGATATACTTGATGACTTCAAAATATCATCATTAAAATCTCCAATCAGTGCTATTGTGTCATTTTGTTTCTCAAGCCAATCAAGTAACTTTGCTAAATTTTTCTTAAATAGTGACAAAGGATATAATGGTGGTCTGTAAATCACCCCAAGGACAATGTTAAAATGACAAAACCGATATACTAAACATTCCAAATTGAGCTTTGGTTGTGGTAGAATTTCAAATTCCACATCATGTGCACAATACATGCCAACACCACCATGTTGTTGGTCTTGTAACGCAATCAATTCGGGATGACTTCTGCTATATGACAAATGTCGTGGTTGGTTGGAAAAACTATAACCATCTATCATTACTGTATCCGTTTGGGTTGAAGACAACCATGTTTCTGTGACAGCAACACATTTAGGTTTCCAGTGTTCTGTAAAGTAGGCCAAATCTTTTACATGCCGATTTAAACTTTGCACATTCATCAAGAATACAGTAAAAAGACATTGGTTAAATTGATTCAACCGAAAAGATCCACTCGAAAGGGGCGTCATACTTTGAACAGCAACAGTAATGTCATCTTTACAATATATCCTTTTTTCATCAAAATCTTGAATCGTCAAACCTAAAAGACTTCTAACACAACTTACAGCGACATAAGCTTGTCCCGGTGAAAATATTTTACTAAAAGAAACAACAGCTTCATCAACAGTTTTTCCTTGAACTTTGTGTACAGTACATGCCCATGCTAACTTGAGAGGAAATTGCCGCCGCAAGCCACCTTTAAAAGTGGCTCTGTCCTCCTCAGGTTCAATAGGTGTTGATCCTGCTAAATCTGATGATGCATTGAGACAGTTCTTCCTCTTCTTCATGCCTACTTGATCATCATCAAATTTAACATAGACAACTTTAGGAAACGTTGCCTTTTCTGGTATTAATATTTCTGTTACAGTACCGCTGACACATTAACCAGACCATCGCTAATGTCCACATTTTTACACAGCATAACACGTGCGCCTTTACCCAACAATAACACTTCTGATAAACAAGTATTTGAAGCTTTCGCATGACTCCCTTCTAACAACCTCAGTTTTCCTGTTTTTTTATCATTGACATAATCCTGTGCCCCAATCCTTAAAAATTCAGGACAAGTCTCATATAAACGATTAATATTGTGCTCATTTACTTGGTTATTAGTTGCAAAAATGTGCAAGGCTGAGCTAACCTCACCTGTTTCACAACGTTTTAAAATCTTTAAATCATCAGCAAGGATTGGTTTACCTTTGGAGCGAGTTCTCATCCTGTTAAGCAGTTGAGAAAATACAGCATCTTTTAGCCTCACAATTTCAGTCAATTCTACAATTTTAAATAATTCTGACCATATATTTGTGGCAACACCCTCTGTGTATATCGGCTTCCCTCTAACGGGCGGGAGTTGGAAGAGATCCCCTGTTGTTATAACACTGATACCCCCATATACTTTCGTGGTTTGTTTAATCTGACGCAATCGGCCGTTAACATATGATAAGAGATTGTGATCAACCATTGATATTTCATCTATAATAAGAAGTTGAAGATCACTATATTTGACACGCAAGGAATTTAGTTTATCTTCGCCCAAAGGAGTGTACGGTAGGCGTACATCCTTTCCAATAGAAAACGTGGTGTGGATTGTTGTCGCTTCTAAATTATACGCTGCAATGCCAGTGGGAGCTGTGAGTAATACGCATGTATTATCAGGAAACCTACACACAGTGGACAATAACCGTTTTGATTCATATTCAATTGCCTTAATTAAATGACTTTTTCCTGTACCGGCCCCCCCTGTAATAAATATGTGCAATGGTTCTGGATTTTTTCCATTAACTTTAGCTAAACACCACTGCCGGATTTGATAAAAAACAGAAAACTGTTTTTCATTCAAAGATCTAATCAATGCAAGACCTTCAGATCTACTCATTTGTTTTTTCTCAAATACTGAAATGTCTTTAGGGTTAGAACTTAAATCAGGAATATTTTCCTGAGCATCATTTTCTATTAGTCTCTCTGTTAGTAATTCAACACGCATTCAAGCATTCTAATTCAACCTAGGGACACGACTCAGCCAATGCATCTTCCAGCATTACATCACCAGTAAAATTGTCAACACCCTCAAAATGATCAGATTCCAACTCAAATTCACTCCTATTTAAATCTACAACAGACTTTACAGAATGTTTTTTTGTCAACAAATCCAATAAGACCAGTCCTGTAAAAGTCACCATAGGTTTCACAATGTGCAGGTTTAAGTTCAACATCAAAGCGATAAGGCAGAAATAACTGCATTATACTTTGATAAAACTTTTCTGGCTGTTTCGTTTCAGAGAAACGTGCATATCGAACTACTGCTGGTTTCGTCCGAGTTCTTTTTACAACAATCCCAAAGCCATTGTTCAACTTTACTGAATTTCTACACTTTTCATTTTTGGTCAAAACACGATAATCTGAAGCAAACTTAGCCAGGCACATATCACTAAAGACATGATCATTTGGTCTGTTCTTATACCGGTCAACTATACCAGTCATCCACATGTCTTCTGAGGTAAGATCCTGGGATGCAGCTTTTTGTCTCAAAATGGATATCGGTAAACTCATTTTTGTAATTTTATCGCCTGTAGGAACAAAAACCACTTTCCGAGAACACTCCTTTAAGTGCATGTTGGTTAGTCTGTATGCTGCTTCCTGCGCACAAACGTCCCGGTTATGTAAATACACGCTACCAAGTTTCTTTAAAGCCTCTTTAGCACTAACATTTCCATCTTTGGCTGCTTCTCTTTGTGCATTTTCCAACAGAAGGCCAATTTCTCGCTCACTTTTGGACATGTAAGATACTATATAAACACAACAAGCATATGCATCAACACAATACTGGATATCAATATTTGCATTCCAAGCTATTAACAGCGGCCTGCTATATTAATTAATCCAGATTTCGTTAATTTTTCTTTTCAATACGACATGAGTATTCCTACTGGATCGCTTGTATGCCATTTCAAATAAATCTTGATTTATATTCAAAGCTTTAAACATTTCTTCTACTGTACTGTATGGACAGTTCTCATCTGAGATGGCTTTCTTGACATTTGTTAAAATGTCACTTGCTACATCTTTGTCCATTTTTTCCCTAGTCGTTTTATCCTTACATTCGCAATGTGCTTTATCGTCAGTTTTATCCAAATTGCACGTACAAGTCTTAACTGGATCATGATATTTTTCACCGCGACAAATAAAGGTTCGGCAAGATGCAGGCCGTGGGAAATTGAAACGACAGACAGTTTTTTTCTTTTACAAGTTTTTGAATGTCGTTTTGAATGCTGTTGTACAGATGTAACAACTTCAAACAACGGATCTTCTTCAGTTGGAATTTCACGTTACATACTTATCAATAAATGCAGTAACCTCTTCATCTGTGTTCTTGTCAAGAATTGGAGCACCAGAAATCCAAAAAAGGCAATGACAATGGGGAGAACCACGCTGCTGGAATTCTACACAATAATAGTAGTCTTCAATTTTTCCAATTGGATTTGAAGGAGACATTAAAACTTCCTTTACAAAAACATGCCATCTAAAATCAAACATTCTGGCAGCAGTAACAGGGTTTTGACCCAGCAATTCACACTTATCTGCCCACTGCAACTGTTCCAAAGTCTGTGTTCGCCCTTCCTGCTTTAAAATGCTATAAAGTAGATTTGTCCATCTCATATCAGCAGACGAAAATGAGGCAAACCATGTGGGTTTTCCCAACATTCTAACACAAGCTAGCAAGTCGCGTTGAGCAGACTGCCAGAAAGCAGGTGTGCCTCAAATAGGTTTCAAGAAGCGATATCCGTCATCAAATTCCAACAACTTATTTAAAGAGTTTTCATCCTCAGTCATATTTTGAGATGTACAACTTGTGCCTTTACGCAATGCTATCGACACTTTAGACACAACCTGTTCCAGTTCTGACATATATTGAGCAAAGAAGATGTATTCTACATTACGCGCAAATCTACCATCGGCATGAAGAAGTCGGTTATTAAAATAACGACTCAAAGTCAAACGATATTGCCGCTTTTCATGGTATGTGTTAAAACCAGATGGAAACAATACAGGGAAACATTTTGCTTCATTGGTTAAATCAGAAAGGAATTTTATAGGGTTATTATTTTCACCTGGCGCTACATTTAACACATTATCAACATACACATCCAAAGCTTCTTGGCCTATATCTACAGGCATAAGACAACTGTCCTGAAACATACAGTGTTGCTGTCTGTCATGTAAAAGGTCATCATCACTTTCATCTATTGACATGTCTTGATCTTCTTTACAACCATCATTCTTTTGAATCAAACTGTTATCTTCCAGAGAAAACTCATTGATCCAAGATTCATTGAACTCTACATCTTTATAATGAAAGTTACAATGTTTCAAGTACCAAAGAGCTTCCTGGACATGTAATGTGTCAACATACTGATAATCATAGTGACCTTTATACGTCAATTTACGCTTTAACTTAACAGGTAACAAAGACCCCTCCATATTACTACGAGGCAGCAAACTGCATGTTTCAACAATATTTGCAGGGACACATGTAACTGGACCATGCACTCCATTTTGCCCACCTTTCGGCAACGCCAACATTTTCATAAACGGTATATGTAAAGCTATTAAATGTTGCTCCAGAGTATTCAAGCAAGCCAACTCATGTGGGATGGGATCAACTGTCAAATTATTGCATTAACTTTCTGGTGGCATTTGACCTCTGCTAATTTTATAATGACAAGAATAACATATATACAATTTATTTCGACAGGTTTTAAGATTGCATTGTGATATGCAAGAACTGTTACATCTATTCAGATAATCATCACGTATACATTTATCTGCAATTAAAACCATTTCATTAGTTTTCCTATAGGAATCTTTACAACAATTTAACACCTGATGTTTGAATAACAACCGAAAGCACACGCAACACACAAAATTGGGCCCCTCTTTTACTTTATCCAAAAATCGCTCAACAACAAAATCAAACTCCGTTGACTTTGTTTTGATGTCCTGCCTTTTTAACTTTACATTTGCTATTATGTGGCTCTTATGTTGTGGATTAAGATATTGTTTTCTACTTAACTGTTTAACTTTCCCTCTATGAAATTCATCTTCACTGTATTTATTAATGCTCATTTGCTTGACTCGTTCTCTGTGACATTCATTTTTATTATATTTAGTAATGCTCATTTGCTTAAGAGTTTCTCTGTGTGATTCGTCTTCTTGATATCTATTTATACTCATTTGCCTAACCTTTTTTTGGTAAGTCTCATCTTCGCGATATTTATTTTTCCTCCAATATGTTTTTTTTTCCTTGTATAAGAAATTTTTCATATACACATTTCTTTTATTAGATTTATATTTTTCTCTATATACCATTTGAGTTCTATATTTAATTGTTTTTTTACTACTCTTTTTTTGTCTTAAATACATTGAAAAACTGTAATTTGCTTTACCGCTTAAAACAGTTTGCTTTGCAATCTTCTGACCTTGTGAAGATCTTGTATGAATGTCTTGGGTTTTTAACAAAACATTTTCTTCACAAAGTTCAAAGCAAGAGTCTTTATTACCCTGCTTTGCACAAATAACAGCATCAAAATGCTCATTAAGGTTCTGCAAATATATAGCTTCATTGGTCAAATTACAATTGTTTGAACTATATTTGGTCCACTGTCTGCCATTAAATACACATATATCCAATCCTAACATATTGGCAGCAGATTTAAACTCAATTTCAGTAGCACAGTGACCCACGTACTTCATCTGTGACTGCTTAATATATTCTGTCACAGAAGCAAAATCTTTAGTTAAATTTTTTTCACATTCTTCTCTATTATTGGTCATGTGTGAAATAACAGCAAGTCTAATTTTACGGTGATTTTTCTCAGAACCACTAAGTGCATAAGCTACAGCTCTGAAAAAACTGTTACCGTCATTTACAATATTTTTAGTCTTACACACATTTCCCAAAGGCCCACGCAATATTACTTTTTGGAAATTATGTTCTTCAAAGTCTACTTTAAAGTTCTTACACAGAGTTCTAGCATTACCTTCAGAAAGAGGAGTAAATAAAGTTTTTGGTTATCTTGTAAAATACCCACACACTCGTCTTCAATGGAAGTCTCAGTTTTCATTATATGTGCAGTTTTTGGTTCTGTTTTAGCTTGCCGAGTTTTATGTACCCCAGAAAGATCACTTTTCATGCAATAACCATAACATGTTTGTGAGTTAGGCTGCTTCACACAAACAACCGTCTCATAATGATTTCCACTAATATTTTGCAGATAGATACCGTGATTTGTCAAACTACTCAGACAACAATATTCAAGCCATTTATCATTGCAAAATGTGAAAATATTAACACCAAAATAATCAGCTGCAGCTTGAATCTCTACTTCAGTGCCCAGCTGCCAACATACTGCATCCTTGAAATGGCAATATATTGTGATATGGAAGAATACTCACTTCTTAAAATACTATCATACACGTCAGAATTTTTTGTAACTGGTTTACAACAGCGAGCCGAATTTTACGATGACATTTTTGAGTGCCACTGATGGCCTGACTAAGTGCTCTAAAAAAGCAGTTTCCATCACCAACAATTTTTTCTGTTATACATGGCAGACCAAGTTCACCAACTACACAACATACATAATTTGCCCGTTCAAACTCAACATTCAACTTTCCACAAAGTGACCGTGCAATCTCTACAGAGATTGGGTTAAAATACAATTTCTTATTTTGGACATGAGTAACAACCACATCGTCATCACCATCATCCCTGTTTGATGTTTGAAGAACAAATGGATGTTCTACATAAGAATCCTGCATATCCACATGGCTCTGTTCAGAAAGAACACTACTACTTGGCACATCAGCTACATGTGCTGCTACTTGAGTCAATCTGAACAATTTCAACTCCACTGATCTCAAATACCCTGGGATGTACATTCAGTTCACCAGAAAACCTGGTAAGATGAGCAAAGACATCATCAAGAGAATTAAAGTGGAGAACAACGCTCTTCCCATGTGCATCTATCATCCCCTCGTGGTTTCTTGCATGGGAGTCTACAAGAGCATAATGTCCATTATGACTGTTAAGGGCACAAGTACTCCCACATAATGTCAAAAAGCTGGTTTCATACCTTCCACCGATCTTACTCAATCCATCCCAGAGAGTAGTATACACACCATTCTCAATCAACACTCCTTCCACTATATCAACATCTCCAGGAGCATAATCTCCATAAAAACATTCAAAATGTTGTCCATCAACATGAATATTTTTAGGCAAGTATGGAATACAAAGAAGCTCATGTCCAGTACTGATTAAATTGCTGTCATGGAAAGATGTGTACAGTTTATCACCTACAGTCAGTACATCATCCAGTATGTCAGCATTCCACGAACAAACGCTTTTTAGTGTGCTTTGTTAAAGCAACAAGAATAATGGCTGCACACTGAAGTCTGCCATAAGTAAAACGAGCATCGCCCTGATGAAATGACCCACTGACTGATGCAACATGGCTACTGGAAGCATGGCACGCATTTGTTATGTGCATGTCCTCAGTCAGTGCTCCAGATGTGTCCATGTTACTGGACAGCTCTTTGACAGAAATACCGCAGAGTGAAAACTCAGTTGCATGTAATGATTCCCTAAGTTTGTTCAAGTGAACCATTAAATCATTTAAACACGTGTTAAATACGACAACAGGCGTGCCAGATTCTGATGCTAAACCCTCTGAATTCCGTGTTCCAAAATCCGCAACAGCAAAGTACTCTCCATGCTGGATGACCAAGATGGTTGCATCACGAAGACCAAAGATACACATTCCGTTTCTCATTAAATACACTTGCAATAGCTCATACAGTTCCCCCTCCAGGTTGAGATCAAATGTCCCGTTTACCATATCACCAAGACCTACTTTCCAATGTCCACCAAAAATAGCCTGATTTTGAACCAGCTTGCACAACTCTGGTTTTGAACCTGTGCTTGGTCTTTCTCGCGCAATATATCCTGCCAACTTCTGACCCTCTACTCGGACTTCATCTACATTCGCAGTCTTCCAGGTACAAATGGGAGAAATGTGGTGTTTTATGGCTGCTGTAACACTACATGACATCAAGGTATCAGGACTAGTCTGATTAGTACCAAGATATGTCCCTGGAACAAGAGACGGTGGAAACCCCTCTGAACACCTGCAAACAACGGGGTTAGCAGCCTGACCTTTGGGTGATGTCTGTGTGCACTTGAAGTCACCCATCTCAGGCATCTAGAGTGAAAATGTGGAAAAACATGACATCTCTACATCCTCATTTGGTAAAGGTAATTCATGCAGTCTGCTTCTCTGCCAAATATAATGTATATTACAAAACTATGAAGAGATTTTTTTTATAATACTGAAACTCATTTAGCATGCTATCCCACCAAATTTCCTTTATGTTACTTGCAGGATGCTAAATTCAAAAATGCTTTTCCTCTAGATATTCATGCTAGCAGAAAAGGTAACCACATTATTTTTGCTCTGAATTGTATTACACTAAAATGTTAAGAATTAAGTAAATTAATTTTAAACAAGTTCTTTAGCACAATTATGGATTGCCATGAGATTACATAACCTGCTATATTTTCTGTGAACCATCAGAAGGTGCTGTAGAGAAATGTAATTATTTTTACTGTTGTCTGCATTTATTTTTTTGATACTTTTATTATTCTTTTTATAAAACCTAGAAAACAAAAAAATTTAAGTAGATTCTATTTAAATTCCTTTTAAAGTATTAATGTTAAAACTACAATGATGTTACTAAGAGTATTGTCAAAAAAACCTTCTAAGAAAGATTTGGAAATTGTACACAGTTAATGTAGCTCTTTGATGCGATATCCATGCTAGCAGAGGAGCTAACAACATTGTTTGTGCTCTGAACCACTCATTTACAGTAAAATACCACCTCCTCTGATCCATTAACTCAGTATTTACAACAGGAAAGATACCAAATTGTTACTGCAAAAGAATAAAATAAACTTCCAACAATATTTGAAATGTCAAAAATTAGAAAATTGTATACGTTATGAAAATTGTAAACTGAAAAGAACAACACTCAGACAACATTTTTTATTTATTAATACACACTGCAGAGCACATTATACAAACCCCGTGGCCAGCAGGAACCTCCAAGACAGACGCACCCCACACCAGGACGGTCAGACACCTCATGAGGACGAGCGGATTTCAGCGTAAGCCTGACCTACAAATAAATGACACAAAAATCATATCAAGCTGATTTTGCACAAAATCAACAAAGATGCAATGTCAAATGTTTTCAATAAAACATTTAGTAATTCATTATAAATTACACATTTAAACTTAATGTGAGAAACAGTGTTTTTAGGCGGCACACATTCAACACCTCTGACAGGAGTCACATGTGATGCAACTGAAACCTAAAGGAAAAATTTAAAAAAGAACAGTTAAATGAAATAATCTGTACTAGAAATGATTATTTAGCTCATGCTTGTACAAACCTCCTGTGTCACACAGCTTCTCTTTGGGAGAGCTGGTTTCTTTTTATGTTCCACAGGCTTTGTCTGCAACACCACTTAAAACATTGAGGGTTTGTGTTATTTATAAAAGAAAATACTAAGAATCTTAGTAGTTGCAGTATTCTGCAAATTACCTCAGTGCCTGTGTGAACATCTGGAAGAGCCGATGGAGAGACTGTTTCCATGGCAACCAAGGTGAGAAACGGACAGGATTTAATGGGATGAAACATTCCTTCAAAACCACAGGAGTCCCATCGCTCTATAAAAGCAAATTTTGAATTATTAAGATGCCAGTGACTTTGACAATTACATTTCATGAATAGCTACGAGCCTCACGGACCTGGTGATGAACCACTCTTTTCTTGGGTGAATCTGAGAAAGAGTCCAATTCCCCCGAGTGATTCCTCTGCAAAAGTAGAGCACATATAAGATTTTTAGGATGACTATCAATAGTTAAAGGAACACCTTTCTTTCATTGCAAGCCAATAAAAGATCCATATCTTCCTGCCGGATCTCACGAGTGTCCACTCAGAAGGGTGAGGAATAGGAGGAGAACAATGAGGACTCTCCACTCCCTTCACTACAACACGGGGTACAAACCTCGATTTATACGGACGAGTTGCCTGACTCTGCACCAGTGGCTTTGGTACTGACAACTTCAGGAACTGATAGCCAGCATTCCAAATCAGATTCCTGAGAATGTGCATCCCGTGGTCATCGCTAAGGTGGATCTGCACATATAAACAGTAATCAGAGATAAAATTAACACTTCATATTAATGCAAATTTGTTCCTTTCTGCATTTAAAATGAAGATGTACTCACACCATCACGGCACCAGAGTGAGACGGTACAGAGGAAAGTGGTCAGCGGTGGGAAAATTGGGAATCCTTTAAAAAATAAAGACAAAATAAAATTTAATTTTGCAAACACCAAATAACATGAAGAGCTGCAATACATGTACCAGACAAAAACATGATTAGAAATATTTTAATACCTACCTAGCTTTGCCGACCTGCGGTGGAATTTTTGGACTCAGTCAAGCGGGGGACAAAGCCGGTACAAAACACCTAGAATAAATAACCGATTTAGAAATGTATATTCAAAAAACTAGGAAAATAATAACCCATCAAAAAGTTGATGTTTATATCACTGTTTCTACATTCCAGTCCTCAAAGACTATTGCTCTGCATGCTTCATATGTGTAGCAGAAGGGAAATTTCTAAAGCATGCAGAGCAGTGGTATCTGTGAAGTGGGATTGAGAAACACTGGTATTTAATCAACAACAGTGCCCATCTTAGGCCAACGACTACAGGCAGCCAACAGGTACCGCTCAAATTCCTGTCCGGCTTCTTCTGGATGGCGACTGGCCGTAAGATTGTTTGATGGAGCTATAATGCAGACAGCATCAGGCTCCCGAGGTACATTGGCTTTCATTACCTCAAGACGTAAGTCAGCTGCACAGGCTCCAGGGTGTAGACATGAAGCCAAACTGTAAGCAGCCACTTGGCATCTTAACAATGCCGTCCGCAAAGGACCGCAAATGGGACGCTCTGATGAGAAGTACAAACTAAAATAGTACAAAACACAGCAACATAAGAATTATGCCTACATATTCTATTTGAAATCACTGCAGATTGTACTTACTTTCTTATCAGGTCACCCCTCAGGAATGACCAGCTTGTGACAGTGGTTGGTCACTTCACTAGCTGGCCATGGTCAGACAGAATGGCGCCAGCCGGTGCCACGCCCTATTAAAAAACATAAATGAAAGAATATATAAAAATTAATATAAAATATGTACTCTGGATACTTCATGTGACATACAAATAAGGCATTCAATTTAAAATAATATAATTAAACACTCACGTGAAACAAAATCACTAGAGGCATTGGGTATCCCTACACGCCCAATTCGAGCTGCTTCTACCCTTCTTCTTGCAGCTTCGGATTGGCGATGGGACTTTCCTCGAGGCATCTACATTTCAGCATGAAAGAATTCAGTGGAAAGAACTGATATTTATTGATAATTATAGCAATATAAATTTTATAATGCATCATAAAAGTGAGTACACGCTTCACATTTCTGCAGATATTAAAGTACATCTTTAATTGCAAGTGTATAACTGTGTTGATTCCTTTCTTCATTAACATGAAATCATGCAAGTTTGAAAACATTTGCTCTTTATTTCACAAAGTTATGAGAATGAACCAAGTATTTTAGCCACCTGAAATAGCCTAATTTTTTTTAGGTAGAACATATTTCAGGCAACTAAAATATATGGTTCCCTCCGCATAACTCTGGTAAATAAAGAGCAAATGTTACTAAATTGTCTGGACTTATTGATGAGAGGAATAAACAAAGTTAAAGACTTGCTGTGAAATTAATTTGTTCCTATAAAATACAGGGGTAACAGATTATTTCAGTCAGCTAAAATATATGGTTTTCCCTAATAACCCTGGAAAAAAATGCGGCGGAAAACTCAATGCTTGTTGACCGATCTAGCTTCTGTATTTGTTCATCAGGGAGTAAGCGAGCGGAGGAAAAAAATATCTCATCATAGGACCAAGTAACAGCAGAATATTGAGAAGAATTCATCGCAAATTAAAAATAATAATACAAATATTAATTAATTAAAAAGAGCGCTCTTTACAAAATACAGTAAGAACAGTTTAGTGAGAGCCAGCTAGAACCGATCAACGGCTGACTGCAAAACAATCTACGGCTGTCTGTAAACCAATTTGCTGCTGAGTCTAAGCAGCACCGCTTGGTTGGTCCGATTAGAACCACAGCTCTTGTGGTTCCAAGGAGTCGGGTGGAACCGGGTCGGAAATTCTAATGCAATTACGGTCGGTCCTACTTTGCAGTGCGAAAACGACTTTAGAAGACCTCCACACAAGACCTCATTTATTTATTTTACAAATCTGTTATTGCTTCTTTTTAAAATAGCAGCTGCCGATAAAAATAATGTTACAACTTTGACATGGTTATATGAGCTGTTTTACAGAAAAATCAATCAGCACCGTGAAAATTAACGATCTGCCTCTCTGGCTGCAATGCGCGCTCCCGACACAGGTGGAACATATTTTTACATGGGAGGCTTACCCATGTAAGCCTCCAGCTCGTAATGTAACGTTTGGGAACTATTCCAGGCTTATAATTCACAATAGCAGCAGAAATGAGAATAGCTAGACTAAGGCTACATAATTGTGCAGTAGCTTATATTTTGACTATAATAAACAGCTGTATTTTAATAATCTCCCAGTCATAATGTCTTAACATATTAAACATATTTAAAAAAAACTTACCTCGATGGAAATAGCTTCCTGCACTCGGTGAATCAGCGGAATATGGTTGATAGCTGTTCCAATACACGTCTCCTAACGTTTGGAAGGTTGGTTGAAAACTCTGAGTACGGCAACTGTGCTCAAAGTGGGTCTGTGAAAGACTGATTCAATTCACTGTCGGGAGAACGTTAGAGAAGCCAATCAACCAATGGGTTTAAAAGATACAAAGATGAATATAATTCAACCAATGACCGCTTTGGAACCAACCTCACTGCGTATGACGTTGTGGGACGTTTACGTCTTACGCAGTGGCTCGGCGCCATCTCTGAAGATAAAAGCATAAACATGGATACGGCAGGCCGTTTTAATATAAATTCTGTTTTGTCCAACTATAACTAATTATATTCCAGATATCTAAAAGTGCACTTTGACTATACAAAACTACATTTTTATTTAAAATATCTCAAAATACTTATTAGTCACAATTACATTTTAATATCTAAATTAAGAGTTGCATTTAAGCTTTTATGTGCTGCCAGTAAGCTGTCCAAACAGTTGCCTGCAGAATATTAAGCTTTATGGCAAGCCAGATTAACATAAATTCGGTTTAGTCTAAGTATCAGTAATTACAAATACATTTTGACTTGAAAAATACAATTTTCTTTAAAACATGTGAAAATGCATATGACTAGTTGTAATTACATTTTTAATATCTAAATTAAAAATGACCTGTAAATCCCTCTGTGCTGCCATTAAGCTATCCAAACAGTTGCCTGCAGAATGTTGTTTTATGGCAAACCACTTTAACATATATGGGATTTTCTGTAACTATCTGGAATTATTGATTTCTACAAATTTATATTCTTCAAAAGAGTACATTTTTACTATTCAAAAAGGTTAAGATATTTGAATTTACATTACAACTAGTAAAAACAATAATTCAAGATTTCTTACATTTCATTTTTAAGTTACTATTCATTTCAAGATATCTCAAATAATACCACCTCTTCTGTCATGTTACAAGAGAAATGTAGATTATTATAACTTAAACCATCTTAAACATAATTATAAATACTCAATAATTTATTTCTACATATCTAAATTAAGAATTAGATTTAATCAAAACCTTCTGATAGCTGCTGCATTGACGCTGCCCTTGATAAAACCCAGTGGACCAACACCAGCAGTTGACATGGCTCCCCAGACCATCACTGACTGGGGGTACTTGACACTGGACTTCTGGCCTTTTGGCATTTCCTTCTCCCCAGTCTTCCTCCAGACTCTGGCACCTTGATTTCCGAATGACATGCAAAATTTGCTTTTATCCGAAAAAAGTACTTTGGACCAATGAGCAACAGTCCAGTGCTGCTTCTCTGTAGCAAAGGTCAGGCTGTTCTGCCGCTGTTTCTCGTTCAAAAGTGGCTTGACCTTTGACCTGGGGAATGCAGCACCTGTAGCCCATTTCCTGCAAACGCCTGTGCACGGTGGCTCTGGATGTTTCTACTCCACTGTCCACTGCTTCCCCCAAAGTCTGGAATTGGCCCTTCTCCACAGTCTTCCTCAGGGTCCAGTCACCTCGTCTCGTTGTGCAGCGTTTTCTGCCAGACTTTTTCCTTCCCACTGAGATGTCTTGATACAGCACTCTGAGAACAGCCTATTCATTCAGAAAGTTCTTTGTGTGTCTTACCCTCTTGCTTGTTATGTGTGTATTGGATGTAACTTTGCACATGTTCCTACACCATAATCCTCATCCCTCTCTCTCCTCAAAATCCTTGCTATAATAAATTCTGGTGTTGGTTCTTGGGTGATTGACACCATTCTTTAGCCATTGTCCATGTTGTTCAACAGTAAAAATAGAAAACAAGAAAATAACAAATATTCCCTTACAACTCAGCTCTGTTGTAAGAGAACAGAGAGTTGAATCAAAATTTTATCTGCTAAAATTCTACTTAGTCCTTCCATTAAATTTTAACTCAACTTCACAGAAGAGTACCTTTACCACAAGAAGGGTCTTCATTTTATCATGTTAGAAAAATGTGAAATTAATCCATTAACAAAGTCAAAACTCTTCTTTAATACATTTTTTTTCAAATAACTCTGAACAAACTAAAAACGTTATAAATGTAAAAAAAATAGCAAAAGACATGAACTTAAAAAAAAAAGAAATCAATTGTCGTCCGCCCAGCTCATATTTTCCTCCTCTTCCCCAGCTGGCTCCTCCTCTGTCTGAGTCACGGCATCATTTTTATGAAAAATGTTAGCATAAAAACAATCAATGTCAAAACACATATAGCATTTCAAACTGAATATAGTAAAATAAATAAATTCTTAGGACAATCCACACCATGAGCAATAAAACGACTAGAAAATACTGATATGCCCTAGAAAAGTCTGTCACAGTGCATCACAGACAGGAAACACAATCATAAACACACCAAAGGAGAATTTTAGAAAACAAAGTTAAACTAACAGCAAGAAAAACCTGGAGCACCTGGAGGACTTCATATTTTTCATCTCAAAACTTGTAGTGTTTGGACTCAAACCTTGCTCCTCAACATCCTACTCATACTTACTTACAAATATTTTCTGCTTGCTTTTGGAACAAAAAAACACAATAACCTGACAACCGTTCAGTGAATCAAAAACAGTGTACTGGGTGCATGTTTCCTTTTAGCACCAGTTAAGCTGTGAATGGGTGAATGTGGCAACCTGCATCACTCAATAGATGTAGGAAGAAACAATAGCTTCTGCTTTCTGCTCCATGATAAACTAAATACCCAACATCAATTGCTACTGATTGTTAACAGAAATCTGATAAACTGTTACAACATAGTCATGATATATTATCAACCCAACCTGAAACTGTATGCTCTTCATTTATGGCAATCAACACACAGGTACACACATTAGAAGCAAACAAAGACACCCAATACACAACACTTCCACCTTTGTTCAAAAAGAAACCAGAGGATATTTTTATGATGAGCACAGAGTTCTGCAAAACGACACAAAGAAAGTTTGGAATACAAGGGTAGGGCACGGTCCCGGAGCGGGAACCGAACGCGTCGCGCCGGGCGTCCCGGACAGTCTGCACTTAAGGGGACGAAGGCCTCGGGGAGCGACGGACGGACTGATGGGAGCGGGAGAGGGGGAGGACGGACCGAGGTCCGCCCGCCCGACCGCTCGCCCGCCACCCGCGCCGGGCCTGCGACAAGCCCCAGCCGCGGAAGGGGAGCCGGAGAGCTCCCCTTCCGATTGATGACAAAGCGACCCTCAGACAGGCGTAGCCCCGGGAGGAACCCGGGGCCGCAAGGTGCGTTCGAAGTGTCGATGATCAGTGTATCCTGCAAATCACATTAGTTATCGCAGCTGGCTGCGTTCTTCATCAACGCACGAGCCGAGCGATCCACCGCTAAGAGTTGTCTGTTTGTTGTTGTTGTTGAGGACAAGCTCAGAGACTGGGGGTTTGACAAAAGCAACCGACTGGCGCTCGACTCGCCGAGGGCCCCCGCCCAACAGGGCGAAGGTCCACCGCCGAGGCGAGTCATTGAACCCCCCGTGCTTGGACTGGTTTATTCTCCGCTTCAATCAAAATGATTTGTGAAAGAGGTTTCACAAATCACAAACATGGCTTTATTTATTCCGGTTGAAGCGGAGAATAATCCAGTCAAAGTTTCAAGTCTTTAGGTGTAGTACTTTTTAAATAGAGTCGATTAAAGGTACAGACTGTACTGAAAAATTAAGTGGAATTGCCCTTTTAGGTATTGGAAGCTACAATTGGAAACCAACTTGAGCTTTGTCAAAAAAGAAATATAAAGGAATAACTAATAGATCCTTATTACACAGGAATTAATATTTATAAAGTCATTATTTCACATGTTAATGAATCAATGTATATCATTATTTTGTGCAACTCAATCTTCATTTTGATACTTCACAGTTTTTTGGATTTCTTCTAAGGCTGCACAGTGGCGCAGTTGGTAGAGCTGTTCCCTTGCAGGAAGAAGGTTCCCAGTTTGATTTCCGGGCCCGGTCTTTCCTCCCACAGTCCAAGAACATGACTGTCAGGTTCATTGGTGTCTCCAAATTGCCCCTAGGTGTGAGATTGTGTGTGCATGATTGTTTGTCCTGTCTGTCTCCTCTGTGTTACCCTGCGACAGACTGGTGACCTCTGCCACCTGACATGAAATGACTTGATGATGAAGTTTGTAAATGCTGGCTGACCCATTGGGGCATGGCCAGATGGCTGTCCCTCACCATATGCACACGATTGTCTCTAAATCACACACTTGTCTACCGATTGGAACCAAACTGGATATGTATGACCTTTGTTCACCGCTAAAGAGTCCAAAAGGATTGAATTGTAATTTGACTCCACTGCGCCCCCTAGGTCATTCCGTCAGCTATATCTCTTCTCTACATTGACTGATCTGCACCAAATTTGTGGTGCGTCGCCAGGAAACCATGCCGAACTCATCGGTGCATACTGCCTGCCGGACACACGCTTTAACTGCGCCAGACCGTACGCGGTGGCTGGCGGGCGGCAGTGCTGGATGCCCCGCGATGGCTCTAGGCCGGAGCGGCGCTTGGCTGTGAGGGCCGCTTGAGGATCCGCGGAGCTTTAATTCTTATTCTTCTGCTTAATGAATTGGCTTTTTGGTGGCTTTATCATATTCGAAAAGTCACCTAAATTGGTGGACCCAGAGAATGTTTAAAATGTACATATTTCAAGGTCTATGCAAAATCTCAAAAGAAGCAGTTTAACGGCACCCACTACAACATTTCAAAAGTCCTTTTCCTATTCACTTACTTTATCATAGAGACTTGAAATTTGGTACCGTTGTAGAGCTCCCCAAGACACTCAGAATTTACAATTAATGTCATAGTGCAAGTATGAAAGGAAGTCAGCCATTTTGGATTGAACCTTCGATTTGGACCCCATGTTGGCTGTTTACAGATGTCATATTTGATCGATCTCCTCCTGTGGAGTTTCCTCCTAGTTTGAGCAGACCTGAAGTATTGCAGTTGTTCTTTCCATTGCTAATATGGATGTTTTGATGAAATATGGGGTTAAAATACCTAGTGCAGTGTTGATTAAATATGCAACAAACACAGAAGCTGATAATGAAGTAGCTGACTTTCTGACTGATTATGGGTCAATGGAAAAGTTTGAATCTATAACTGATTCTGACTCAGATTTTCATAACTGTATAATTACTGTATAATTTTTGAATTTGCATCAGGGAGTGCGTTGGAGAGGTTGCGTAAAATTTTGCCGTACTTGTATAGTTGCCAAACTGAGAAAATTACTTATGAAATTGAAGAACTTTCAGTGGTTTGTTCTGAGTTAGGTACCAAAATAAAAACTCAAACTTACCTGAGTGAAATGAAAAATGTGGCTAAGCTTACAGGTCAGAATAACACAGATGTCCTTAAGAGTGTAATGTCTCTACTGGGCCAGTCCATCACTGAATTCTGTCCAGTCCCATCTTCCTTGAAGATTCCTTCAGATGAAGATGATGCAACCATGGCTGCCTCCAGTACAATAGCACAGAGTGTTCATCTCAAGCCAGAAGATGCCATTGCAGATGATGGAGAGTTGCCACACGTCCAATCTGATCCTACAGCACACTACGCATCACGACCTTCAGGATCTTTGCCAGCCATGTCCTTCTCAGATATAAACCCACCTGGAGTGCAGAGGTATGTGGTTGAGTACATCATAAAAAGTGACGATAATGCAATGCACATGTCCTCTTTAAAACTTAGATCATTTTCTGGTCGAACTCCAAGACCACAACATGAAATATGAAAGACACAGCAAGACTATGAAACTTGGCGATCTGGTGTTGACCTTCTGTTAAAGGATCCTGCTGTGTCAGACCTGCAATGCTCAAGAAATATTTTTGACAGTCTATCACCACCAGCTGCAGATATGGTTAAACATCTTCAACAGGATGCACCTCCCTTGAGTTATCTCAAAATCCTTGACTCTGCCTATGGAACAGTCCAAGATGGTGATGAACTGTATGCAAAATTCATGGAGCAGTTCCAAGATGCAGGTGAAAAACCATCAGTTTATTTACAATGCCTGCAAGTGACTTTGAACCATGCTGTAAGGAGGGGTGGTGTATTAGCTGCTGATTTTGAAAAACATCTCCTGAATCAATTCTGTCGTGGTTGTTGGGATGACACCTTAATCTCTGAGCTCCAACTTAAGCCGCGCAAGTCAAAGCCACCATCTTTTGCAGAACTGTTACTATTGTTGAGAACAGAAGAAGACAGGGAGGCTGCTAAAGCTCAGCGCATGAAACAGCACCTTGGCTCTAGTAAACCCAGAGCTAGTGTGCATTCGCATCATGCTTATGCATCAGTTGAAGAAAAGAGTGCTTATGATAACTTGACTACCATCACCCAACAACTTGCTAAGCAGTTAGCTGATGTACAGAAGCAATTGGCTGCTCTTGCAATTGCTCAGTCTGGTCAGAAACAGGCTGTCTTGCCAAAATCTATGAATGTTGCAAAGTTCAAGCAGCCTTCACAGATTAGTAAAAGTTCACCTCAATCTTCTCTCAAAAATGCAGCTTCCCCACCCAAGCCAGGTTACTGCTATAATTGTGGAGAAGATGGACATGTAAGACCAAAACGTGACAATCCTCCTAATCCTTCACTTGTTGCTGCTAAAAAGAAGCAGTTTGTGGAAAAACAGAAAAAATGGCAAATGAACTCTCATAGTGCTCTGTCGTTAAACTGAAACCGGTTCTTGTTGAGGGACAAACGGGAACTGCAGAGGACCAGAAAAGTCCCACCAAGCAGATGTTTATAGGATGCACAAATCTGTCTCGTATAACTTCTGAGGCTACAGAATTGCCACAAGGGCTGATTGGCTCAAAATGTACTGGTGAAGCAACAATAGCTGGTCAACGAGTTCAATGCCTGTTAGATACTGGATCACAAGTGGCCACAATACCAGTTTCATTCTACAATCAGCATTTTTCTCATCAACCGGTGAAACCATTAAATGAGTTGTTACAAGTAGAAGGAGCTGCAGGCCAAGCTGTCCTATACTTGGGTTACATAGAAATGTCAGTCATTTTTCTTAAAGAGTTTGTTGGCACAGATTTGGATGTTTGTACTTTGGCGCTCGTGGTTCCAGATGTTAAAAGTGGAACTCGGTCCCAAGTTCTGATTGGAATGAACACCCTTGATTCATTATATGACAAACATCTGAAAGATGAAAATGTTAGCTTTATCCCAGCTAAGTATGGCTACAGAGTAGTTCTTCAGCTGCTTCAGTTGTGTCACCAGCAAACCCAAGAGCCCAGTGCATGTGATGTAGAACTAGACAATGAGTCACCTGTTATTTTTCCAGCAGGCCATACCATCGTTCTAGAAGGCTATGCTTGTACCAGCTTGCTGCCAGTTAGCAGTTGGGCATTAGTTGAGCAGCCTTCTACCCCCTTGCCAGGGGGATTGTGTGTGAAAAGTTGTCTGGTGTCATTGCCCAAACATACACCTTTCAAGATTCCAGTGGTTATCACAAATGAGTCAAACCACAGCATAGCATTGTCACCATCTGCTTCTATTGCAGAAATCACAGTATCACCACAGCTTCTATCTGAGGTTTCCTGCTGTAATGCACAGCTCAAGAACACTGACAAAGTTGATCTCCAATTTGAATTAGGAAATTCTCCAATTCCCCCTGATTGGAAAGAACGAGTTATTGCTAAACTCAGAGAAATTCCAGAAGTGTTTTCCCATCATGACCTTGACTTTGGATGTACTGATCGGGTGAAGCATCACATCCATCTTCATGATGAGACTCCATTTAAACATCGTGCTCGCCCTATCCATCCAAATGATATTGAGGCTGTTCGCAATCATTTGCGAGATCTTCTGGAGGCAGGAGTAATAGGAGAATCAGAGTCACCATTCTCTTCGCCGATTGTAGTCGTTCGGAAGAAGAATGGGGATGTTCGGCTTTGTATAGATTATAGAAAGTTGAACCTCCAAACGGTAAAGGATGCTTATGCATTACCAAATTTGGAAAAGTCATTTTCAGCTCTCACTGGTTCACGATGGTTCAGTGTTCTCGACTTGAAGTCAGGATATTATCAGATAGAAATGGAAGAAAGTGATAAGCCTAAAACAGCATTTGTGACGCCACTTGGGTTCTGGGAATTCAACAGAATGCCCCAGGGTGTGACTAACGCACCGAGTACATTCCAGCGCCTTACGGAGAAGTGCATGGGTGATTTGCATTTAAAAGAAGTTCTGGTTTTCTTGGATGATTTGATCATCTTTTCTGACACCCTAGAAGAGCATGAGAGAAGGTTGATAAGAGTGTTAAATCGGCTCAGAAATTATGGTCTTAAATTATCACCACAAAAAATGTAAGTTTTTCCAAACATCTGTGCATTATTTGGGTCATATAGTTTCTGAACACGGGGTTGAAACAGATCCAGAAAAGATTAGTGCCTTAAAATCCTGGCCAGTTCCGCAACCTTTAAAAGAACTACAATCGTTTCTTGGTTTTGCGGGCTATTACCGCAGGTTCATTAATGGCTATGCTGCTATTGCTAAACCTTTAAATGACCTGACAAAAGGGTACTTCTCTACCCGCAAACGGGGCCGTAAAGCAAACATCTTAAATAACAGCCATGATGTTAAACAACCTTTTAACATCATGGCTGATGGCTATATATATATATATATATATATATATATATATATATATATATATATATATATATATATATATATATATATATATATATATATATATATATATATATATATATATATTAGTTTAAAAGTGATTAGAAAGTCTATTACACTGCACTGGGGACACATGAAATTGAACATGTAAAGAACAAAATAATATTTAAAAGGCATTTTGTTTATATTTGAATAATGGTAAACATCTAAATCCATCCATTTTCCTGCACCCTTGTCCCTTAGTGGGGTTGGGAGGGTTGCTGGTGCCCATCTCCAGCTGGCGTGCAAACATCTAAATGTATAATTAAAATACTTTGTTGTTCAGTTGTTTCAGTGGCTTCCTGTATTAGCTGTGTGCAAGCTGTGTGAAAGGTGGACTACACGGTGTTAATCTGCTTTTGACACATTGACAACAGCCCCAGTACTCGGTTTTGCCAACCCAAGTCAACCCTACATCTTGCATACAGATGCTAGCACCATTGGGCTTGGAGCCGCTCTTTATCAAAATCAAGAACAAGACGGAAAGCTACGAGTTATAGCATATGCTAGCCGTGGGTTGTCTGCCAGTGAAGCTAGATATCCAGCCCATAAATTGGAATTTTTAGCTTTAAAATGGAGCGTAACTGAAAAATTCCATGATTATCTTTATGGCTCCAGTTTCACTGTCATTACAGATAACAATCCATTAACATATGTTTTGACTTCTGCTAAACTTGACGCTGCTAGTCATCGATGGCTTGCTGCACTGTCTACAAATGATTTTAAATTGCAGTACCGTGCCGGCAGCCAAAACAGAGATGCTGATGCCCTCTCCAGGAGACCACACCCCCAGACATCTAATCTACAGAGAATGGGCTATGGTGCAACAGTTCATCTCAGCACATATGGATGAAATGGAGGATGCTGCAGAACTCACCCCTGATGTGGTCAGAACCATTTGCCACAGCTGTCTGCTGAGAGGCCAAAGTCCTGTTGGTCCTCTGGAAAGAAACATTACTCTGGTGGAAACGATGAGTATGACCCCTACAGCTCTTCCTGATTTGTATGTTGATGAGTTTCATGGGTTGTCAGTCCTTCCATCACTGTCCCTTCATGACATCAGGGAGAAACAGAGAGCTGATCCTGTTTTGAGAGAAGTTATTCATCAGCTTGAAACAGGAGAAAAGATCCCTCCAACTGCTAGAGCTGAGCTTCCTGACCTCTCTCTGGTGATGAGAGAATGGAATCGCCTTGAACTAAAAGATGACCTTCTATACAGAAGAAGGCAGGATGGTGAGGTCTTAACGTTTCAGCTTGTGTTGCCAGAAGAATGTCGTCCTGTTGTCCTTTCAAGTCTCCATGAAGATATGGGCCATATGGGGATTGAAAGAACACTTGATCTGGTAAGATCTCGATTTTTCTGGCCACGCATGTCTGTAGATGTTGAAAACAAGATTAAAACCTGCAATCGCTGCATTCGCCGGAAGGCTTTGCCAGAAAGAGCTGCACCATTAGTGAGTATCCAGACCAGCCGGCCGCTTGAGCTCCTGTGCATGGATTTTCTATCAGTTGAACCTGATAAAAGCAACACTAAAAACATTCTTGTCCTCACAGACCATTTTACTAAGTATGCTATGGCTTTTCCAACAACCAATCAAAAAGCAAAGACTGTTGCGAAATGTCTATGGGAGAATTTTGTTGTGCATTATGGGTTTCCTGAATGCCTGCACACAGACCAATAGCTAATTTGCTGGGTATATTAGCTGGAGTGAAAAGCATGGAGGATTAGAACGGGTTTGGGAGAGCAAAGCTGCAGGAGTCTCCGGTTGTGAGCTGAGGGATAAGGGAAACAAAACCGATTGTATGCCTTATGAACTGCGGAATTGGCCAGGTTCGATGGCGAGCTGAAGAATCAGGTTCAAGAGCCTAAAAGGATTTCACCTGTGGTGTGTTAAGATTTGGTTTCCCCACCAGGCTGGTGGGAGACTTCCTGCAGCCCATGAACAAAACTGTTCCCACTCTGATCTGACTTTTGTCAGTATATGAACTGCAGCAAGCCGTCTAAACAACTCACCCGATCCTGTTGAACCGCCCCAGTTCAGGGGGGTGTATGAACTGAATAGTGTGGCTTGTTGCTGGAACTGTGGAGCTGATTTGTTTTCTTTTGATTTGTTAATTTAATATTTCTTTCTTTGTGTATTATTTCCTTTTATTTTAATATGGCCATTTGAATGTTTCTTTTTTCCTTATTGTAATGTAAATAATTAATCACTGTGAATACAAGGCACTCACATCTGCAACTTCTAGTCTGTCTACTCCTTCCTGAGTTGTATATAGACTTCTGAGAACTAGTCCATTGACCTTGTTGGTCATAATACATTTTTTATTTAGAAATATAGTATACTGTTTGCACAGATGCTACATATGTAATTCTTTGTTATCTTGTTAGTTTTACAGAAAATTGATGTCAGTAAATTCTTTAAAACGTCACTCCTGAGTCTGTTGAGTTTCTGCATTCGTTCTGTTTAGCTGTTTGGATAGCTGGTGTCGTTCGGCTGGCAAGACCTATATAGTGAAAAGATGGCATCACAGTGACGATAAAATAACTGAGGCCTTCGCACGGAGCTTTGCCATTGCAACACCTAAGTTAAAGTGCTATAGGCACCTCAACCACCTCAAGCCCGCCTTCAAGTCACTCTTGATGCACTTCAAGCTGAGAAAGAAAACAAAACTGCTATTGCAGAGGCTAATTCACTAGAAGCTGGACTGATTCAACTGGGTTTAGAAACACCCACCGAAGTCAGCGTCTCATTAAGAGAAAGCCAGGAACAACGCACTGCTCAATACGTACTAGAACAAACACCCATCAATACAATGGAGATGCTTACACAACCAAAGGTTGAAGATATCACCCCAACACACCCTCATGAATGTATCATCACACAGCAAGATAACATATCAAAAGACACCTCCTCGGATGACACAGAAAACTTTCTTCAACCTCGTAGGAACATGACGGCACCTTAATTTGCACCTTGAATCCAATACATTACACTGCCACTCCGGGAGGTGGCAACTGTGTACCAACCCAACCTATTTATGACCTTGTCAAATACTTAGCTTGCAGTCAGCTAATAACTTCTGGCCTTACAAATTTTGATGACCAACCTATGAAGTACTGGGCATGGAAATCAGCCTTCAAAGGTGCCATTGTGGGTCTCGAGCTGTCTGCTGGAGAAGAGCTTGATTTACTCATACACTACCTGGGTAAGAACTCCAGCAAACAAGCCAAACAGATAAAGGCTGCTAATATCAGGAGCTCTCTAGCAGGTCTAATGATGGCTTGGGAAAGGCTTGAGGAAATCTATGGCTCTCCAGAAGCCATAGAGCAGGCACTTTTCAATAAGGTGGAAAGTTTTCCCAAGATCACAGGACTGGAGTGCAGAGAAACCCTCAAACTGCGTGACCTAGCTGATCTGTTGCTTGAGCTAGAAGCTGCCAAGACGGATGGCTTTTTACCTGGCCTGTCCTATTTGGACACATCAAGGGGAATTCAACCAATAGTTGAAAAACTACCTCACAACATTCAAGAGAAGTGGATGTCTTATGGTTCAAAGTACAAACATGAGTACAATGTGGGTTCCCCCCTTTCAAAGTTTTCACAAACTTTATAAGCACTGAAGCTAAAACCTGTACAGACCCAAGTTTTAACCTGTACAGTTCTAATCATTCAGGCATAACAGATAGAAAACAAGGACAAGAAAGGCTTTCTAAAGTGCCTATATCTATCCACAAAACACAGATAACAACTACTAACAAGGCAAATACAGAGGAGAAAATAGCCTCAAGAAGTCCAAATAAACTGTGCCGAATTCATAACAAAACCCATCCTCTTCAAAGGTGCAGAGGATGCAGGGAGAAACCCTTGAGGATCACAAACAGTTTCTCAAGAAATTCAACATCTGCTTTCAATGTTGTGCTTCTACTGACCATCTTGCAAAAAACTGCACTGTTGAAACCATCAGTACTGGTTGATAGCTTTAGTGATAGCTGGTGTGATAGCTTTAGTCACATTTCCGCTCTCCACCCAGGTCCAGCACCATGGGAGTCTAAGTTGTTGTCTCCCCCGTTACAGCAGGGTGGGGAGAATGACAAAACACACTCAAGAAGTCACCTCCAGATGTACAGAGGTGTGTGGAGAAGGAGTGAGTGCTAGAGAATGTTCAAAAATAATACTTGTGAATGTTCATCCAGCTGGACAAAGAGGTCAGTCTAAAAAAATGTGTGCAATTTTAGATGAACAGAGCAACTGCTCACTCGCACATGACAAAGCAGACACTCAAGAAGTCACCTCCAGATGTACAGAGGTGTGTGGAGAAGGAGTGAGTGCTAGAGAATGTTCAAAAATAATACTTGTGAATGTTCATCCAGCTGGACAAAGAGGTCAGTCTAAAAAAATGTACGCAATTTTAGATGAACAGGTCAAATAATTGACCAGATTGTCCAGATTAAAGGGCAAAATTATCCCTACACATTAAAAACATGTGCTGGGCTCGCAGACGTGACAGGCAGAAGAGCTTCAGGCTTCATTGTAGAGTCTGTAGATGAGAAGTTTTCCCTTACCTACACTCCTTGAATGCAATGAAATTCCTAATAACCGCTCTGAGATACCTACTCCAGAAGCTGCTCATCACCACTCATCTGGAATGTATTGCCAGTATGATTCCACCTCTTGATCCAAAGGACAGTGATGTGCTGAGAATACACCAAGTCAGAGAACAAATAAGTAGCCCAAACGACTCCCCATTCGCACAAAGACTAGATCTAGGTTGGGTGATCTTGAAGGAGCCTGAAGATGTGAACAGCTACAAAACATAGATCTTAGATAACCGTCGGTCAAGTTATCTCCAGCCGTGTGATAGCCAAATCAAAATCAGAAACATTTACATACAAGTCTGAACCCTGCAACTAACTGGACAGTTTAGGACAACAGGTCTTCACACACTGCAGATGATCACAAACTGGCGCCATCAGTTGAGGATCAGCAGTTCATGCACATCATGGACTCACAATTCTACCAAGACAGAGACAATTGCTGGGTACAGCCTCTGCTGTTTAGGTCGCCATGGCGCTGCTTACCCAACAAGCAACTAGCTCATGATCGCCTCAGGTAAATTCATTGAGCGGAATTTCTACGTTGATGACGCGCTGAGGTCATTTTCCACTGAAAAAGAAGCAGTTTATATCTTAAAACAAGTGCAGTACACGCTTGCACCCTCTAACCTCCGCTTACACAAAGTGACCTCTAACAGGCCAGCTGTTCTAGAAGCTTTCCCACCTGAGGATCGAGCTAAAGACATTGAGAACTTGAATATTTTCCTGAGAACTTGCCTGTACAGCGCAGCCTGGGATTGCTTTGGAACATAAATAAAGACAATTTCACGTTCCAGTTTACAGATGATCAAAAGCCCTTTACACGAAGAGTTGTCCTCTCTACAGTTAATAGTCTCTATGATCCGCTCGGATTTCTCACTCCAATTACAATTCAAGGAAGGTGGTTACTGCGGGAGCGTAACAGTCTAACAGAGGACTAGAGTGCACCCTTTCCAGAGAGCATGAAGGCTGAGTGGACTAAATGGAGAGACTCACTTCAACACTTGCAACATCTCCAAATACTGCGGCCTTACACTTCCCGCTCCACAGCAAATACCCAGAGAGAACTTTGTGTTGTTGCTGACTCATCAGTGAAAGCCATTGCTGCTGTTGCCTACATAAAGGTCTCAAGAACAGACAAACAGAAGTTGGTTTTGTGTTCGCAAAGACAAAGTTGGCTCCTCAAGCAGGTCTGACAGTTTCGAGATTGGAGCTATGTGCAGCAGTTCTCGCAGTTGAAGTCGCAGAGCTGATCTTAGCAGAAATGGACTGTGCATTTTATGACGTGTACTACACCAACAGCAAGGTTGCATTGGGGTACATATACAACCAGTCACGCAGATTTTATATCTACGTGCACAACAGAGTTCAGTGCTTCCTCCAGTCCACTCGCCCAACTTAGTGGAAACACAGTATCGGAACTCAATCCCGCTGACCACGGGTCCCGATCTGTACCAGCAGGACTGCTGAGTGGTACCACATGGTTTGAAGGCCCACCCTTTCCCATAAACTCTTCTGTGCAGCTTTCATCTCAAGAAACATACGACCTCGTTGACCCTGCATAGAGGTACGTCCTGAGGTGATTACGAACATGACACAAGTTGAAAGAAGCACTTTAAGTCTTGAACGTTTCGAAAGACTTTCCAAATACAGTACTCTCTAGAAAGCACATTTAGCACATTTGAGCCATATTGCCTATTCCTTTACCCACTCTGTTCAGACGCTGCTATGGCTGGCATATGTGTCGGCCGACAGAAGAAGAGATGGTTAAAGCACAGGCCTGCATCGTAAAAAGTGTTCAGAGAGCTTTACAAGGAAGAAATCAAGTGCCTCCTTGAAGGGTCTAGGATCCCTTCCTCAAGCAGTCTTTGGAAATTACACCCAATTCTTGACAGTCACTTTCTTTTAAGAATTGGATGTTGAATAGCACAGTCAGAACTGGGCATTGCCACTACTAATTCCCTCATCATTCCTGGTCGACATTACCTAGCGATTCTGCTTATACGCTACGTCCATGAAGCTGTAAAACACCAAGGGAGACATTTCACAGAAGGAGCTATTAGAGCGGCAGGATTTTGGCTTGTTGGAGCTAAGCGATCTATCAGCACAGTCATTTTCAGATGTGTCACCTGCAGGAAGTTAAGAGGGAACACAGAATGTCAGCAAATGGGAATTTTGCCTTCTGAAAGATTGCAGGTTGCACCACCCTTCACGTACATTGGTGTTGATGTGTTCGGCCCTGGGGATGTGGTTTTGTGACGCACAAGAGGTGGACAAGCCAACTCAAAACGGTGGACCGTTATGTTCTCATGTATGTCTAAGAGAGCAGTCCACATCGAGCTAATTGAGTCAATGAGCACTGACAGTTTCATTAATGCCTGAGACGTCTTTTTGCCAACAGAGGTACGGCAAAGCAGATCAGATCTGACTGTGGTACAAATTTTGTTGGTGCTGCCCAAGCACTGAAAATGACCTTGGCTTCCAGAACATTGAAAACTACTTGAGTCAGCAAAACTGCTCTTGGATTTTCAATCCACCCAATGCATCACATATGGGCGGTGCTTGGGAACGGATGATCGGGATTGCCAGGCGCATCCTCGACTCCATGTTTCAGGTTTGCAAAAAAGCGGAGTTAACCCATGAACTTATGTCAACTTTTATGGCCGAAGTGTCTGCCATTATGAACATACGTCCTCTTCTTCCAGTATCATCTGACACTGAGTCACCCCTTATTCTCACACCAGCATTGTTGCTTACTCTAAAACTGGATCTTTGCCCCCTCCACTAGGGGCATTGTGTCATTCTGACTTTAAGAACGACATAATGCTAAAAGAACAGTGGAAAAGAGTACACAGTCTTGCGGACACATTCTGGGCTAAACGGAAGCGCGAATACCTCCAAAGAAGAGACCAAGCCTTAAGGATGGAGACATAGTGCTGCTCAAAGATACTCAAGTGAAGAGGATACTTATATGTATTTCTTTGTTATCCTGTGTTTGTTACTACCCAATAGTAAGTCCCGCCTACGCCTCACAACTCTTCGGACTCACTACTGCCCAGTTTTCTGTCTAACAGGTCTGGAAAAACCCCATAACTTGGGTCTTACCCTAGAGATAGTTTGTGGAGAATTATCTGTTTAAACTGGGGTCGGAAAGGACTCGTCTAGCTCTGACTACCTTCGATCCAGAAGTTATGACCCTTTACAGTTGAGGAACAATCAGCTGAGTAGCCCTCACAGCTGCATAACCCCTACAACCACTCCTGTTAACGGTAGACCCCCTCCTAAAATAACGGCACTTGTTAACAGCTAGATTAAGTTTAGTGACTTAGAGTTAAGTCCCAGGGTCATTATTTTAACACTCACCAGAGGAAAACACAAAGCCACCCTGTCTCTAGAATCATGTATGTTAACTTTACCACATTTAGGAGAACCAACAATAATTAAGACTGATGCAATTAACCTCACTGTTCACAATTCTCATTGGAATTTTAGAAGATAATTTTATTAAGCAAGCTTTAGCAGGGGCATATGACAAGCAGGTTAATTTCCCAAAGGTTATGAAATAAGTAAAATATAATAAAATCATATTAAAATCAATCACATCCTATCCTTATTCTTATCCCTAACCTGTGTCACTAAGTTCACTGAGCGAGGCTTTGGGGGAAGCAGGTCAACTCATACCCGATGGTTCTTGGTCTCGGCAGCTGTAATCTTTAGATGTCCTTGGTCAGAGTCTTTGTTCAGCTGAAGCAAAGTCCTCTTTCTGAAGAGAAGCGGAGCAAAACTATGTTGTCCTTCTGACGTGCAGGATCTTTGTCATTAAATGACTTCCGTCCCTTCTCCAAGTCGGCTGCGACAGAGTTGAAAGCGTTTGGTAGAGGCAGAGGAGTTGGTCGGATCTGGAACCAGGGTCGGTGTCTGGTGGAACTCGTCCCTTCTTGGCGGCGTGAAGTCTTTGAGCTTCCCTTGGTCCCGGGGTGTAGTCCTCTGCTGGTCTTTAGCTCGCTTCCTCTTGTTGGCTCCTCTTCTGCGCCACGGACGAAGAACCCCTTTCCTCCCCTGTACTCCAGGTTTAAGCCCTCTCAACTCAGGGCAGTCTTCGGGGCAGGGCTGCGTTACTTTAGAACCTTCCCACTGCGTCTCACTGTCTGTGGAAAGTCCCAACCTTCCCCAACTCTCAACTCTCTTATGACTCATTCATACGTCGTCACAACATTTCCGGTACTTTCCTTGTTTTCCGTTGACCATCTTTTTCTGATTCTGCCGCGCCCTCGCCCCCACTCAGTAATGACTCATTCCACAGTTTCTCCTTCTAAGTCTTTCTTTTCTTACAAAACATAATCAATGTTTTACTTTGTCGACATATTACTTCAGTATGTTTCTTCCTCACTCATTATCTTTAATCTTTAATAATCAATGATTATTATACAATAATGAAGTTGTTCAAACCTCAATTTCCATAATGTATTATAACATTCAGCTGATTAAAAGTACAGAACATATATTTTTGATCATACATTACAGTCATTCCTTCATTGGCACGTGTATTATTATTTTAAGCCTGTTACAAACCATAATCATCATTAAATCATTATACAAGGTTTACTGTTATTTCTCAGGCCTTTATTCCATTTTCTGCGTGTACCTGGACAGATCTCACATGCTTATACCAGGTTTTACGACACCTGTTACAGTTTTACAGAAAATTGATGTCAGTAAATTCTTCAACATGTCATTCCTGAGTCTGTGGAGTTTCTGCATTCGTTCTATTTAGCTGTTTGGATAGCTGGTGTTATTTGGCTGGCGAGACCTATACATAGAGTGTTTCAGCCATTATAACAAGACACTCTACCCAAGGAAGGCCCACGCATGGCTGATCAAACCATGCCATGTGTCTGGGATGATAAACTGAAGTTACATTGAGTTAAGTTAAGATCTCAGTGTATGTAGTAGTGAAAGGTCTCGTTCATCGTCTTGTTAAACCTTATTCTTTCATAATAGAGTCAATCAGACATAAGTTGAACACAGTTAATTAAATAGAAAAAAATTATTTACCGGTCTTTAAACGTCATGTCCGGGGGTCACATGATGCAGTTATCCTGAACGGGCGCTTGTCACTGGGCTCCCATTCCCTCTCGAGCCAATTTGGATTATTCTTGTATCTTTATCTAAACTAACAAGTTGTAGGCTTATTTTATAGCAACCTGACACCATGCCCAATCCTAAAACAACCAAATCTTCCACTTATAAAGCAACAGAAGAGCCAACAAGGAAGAATACGCTAACTAGCAAGGAAGCTATCCAGGTAGCTCAGCAGCACGAGGTGCTTGCTAGCGGCTCTGATACTCTAGCCGCAGATATTTCCCAATCGGTCACTGAGAAGATTTTGTCTCTGATTGATATGAAGTTTAAGGAGTTTTCTACCACTTTGGGTAACATCTCTGCTAAATTAGAAGCCAACACAGAACGCATCAAGGAAGCAGAGCACCGCATCTCAGCGGTGGAGGACGACATGTCTGCATTGGGACCCAGGTTGAAGGAGCTGGAGTCGAAAGTACGCACTTTGACTGAGAAATGTACAGATTTGGAGGGACAGAGCCATAGGGACAATATCCTGATCTACAAACTCAAAGAAGACACGGAAGGCCGACAACCAGTCTAATTTTTTGAGAGATGGCTCCCTACTCTTCTTGGCTTGGAGTCTAAGCGGGGAGTCATTAAGATCGACCGGGCTCATCGTAGCCTTGGACCACCGAGACCTGACCGACCACGTGCTGTCATTGTTAAGTTACGTCACTCCAGAGATACATCCAGGATACTGGTGGCGGCAAGGAAGCAGGCTCCGCTCACATACAAAGGCCAAACGGTCTTCATCAGACAGGATATGACCGCTGCTGTCACGGAGATGCGCCGTGCGTCTAACGGGGTATATGAACTTCTTATCAAGGAGGTGAGATTATTTATGCAATATCCGGCTGTCCTGTCTTTTATGCATGAAGGGAAAACCCAATCGTTTCGATCACCCAAGGATGAACTTGCTTTCTGGATGGAATGAACTGAAACCATCTTATGGTTTGGTTGGATACCTTTGCCTGGAGGCTGATGCTCTACTTTTTTCCCCTTTTCTCTTCGGTGCAGAACTCTGTTGTAAAGGTACGTGGCTAATTATTGGAAAGATGTTTCATGACTTGGATTTTTGTTTACTTTGTGCCTCACATGGATAAACAAGATATGATTAAAAAACATGTTGGTTGCTGGGATCTATCACCGACACGTAGCTTTAGGGAGGATGTCTGGTCTTCTTTTCTCGGCGGCGACTCTTCTCGTTTTCATGTGCCCCGGTTCTCATTTTTGTATTGTGGTTGGCTGTCCAGAACCGCACAAGGGTAAAGGGGGTGAAGGTTAGATGGTGTGTTGGGGTCATCGTTTGGGGATGGCTGTTCTTTCGTTCATGCATTGTTGTTTTTTCTCGTTATTGTTTACGCCAACGTACAATGTAAGTTACCTGTTTTTCATGGCAGAAAACTGCCGGTTTTTCAATTACTTTTCATAAATCCATGGTGGTATACTGTAGCTATTATAACACTCTCTCACAGATTATCAAACTATCGTCAACTTTACTATGAGTGATCTCAAAATACTCTCCCTTAATGTTAAGGGAATAAATAATGTGATAAAAATACAAAAGATCCTAACATTCTTGAAAAAGGAAAACACAAACATAGTATTATTGTCAGAAACCCACTTAACTGACAATGAGCACCTTAAACTGAGGAGGAATCGGGTGGGCCAGGTGTTTTACTCATCACATAACTCTAAGAGTAGAGGAGCTGCCATACTAGTCCACCAGAGTTTTCCCTTTACTTTGACGAAAACTATGAGCGACAATGATGGTCGTTATATTCTTATCTCAGGTTATCTTTATGGAGAACACATCTTAATAGGTGTCATATATGGTCCAAATATACACAAGGCCACTTTCTCCCCAAAACTTCTGTCAGACATCGCATTGGTTCACATGCCGTATATAGTAGTGAGGGGGGGGGGTTTTAATTGCATCCATAACCCAGACGTTGACCAGTCTCCTCCTAGATCTACTACAACTTCAAGAAAAAGTCTGAGATTGCGAGAGTTTTGCCAAGACTTAGAACTGTATGACACCTGGAAAGTCACTAACCCTAGAGAGAGATTACACTTTTTTTTTCTCAACCCCGTTAAACGTCCTCTTGGATTGATTTCTTCTTATCTTCAAGAATGGTATTGGATCGAGTTAGAAACTGTTCAATTAGCATGTGTACAATCTCCGATCACACTCATGTTATTTTATGTATTAGCCTCCCTTATGCTGATCCTGCTTCTCGCCACTGAAGGATGAATCCATCTATACTGAGCTACCCACCTTTTATTGACTACATTACAGATCAATGGAATTTCTTTATGGATACTAATAAGACCCCAGATGTCAGCCATTCGTTTCTCTGGGAGACAGCTAAAGCTTTTATTAGGGGATGTGTCATTTCATATACCACAGCTCAGAAAAAAGCCACTATCAAAGAACAATTACATTTAGAAAGAATAGTACAACAGAGTTGCAATTTAAAAATACACCATCTAGTGCACTGTCTAAAAAACTAGAAGCAGCTCGCTCAGCTTTAAATCAATTACTAACAAAATAAACAGAATCAACAATTTTCTTTGCTAAATACAAATTATATCAGTCAGGGAACAAACCGGGTCAGCTCTTGGCAAGGCTAACAAAAGGCAGAATTGAAGCAAACACAATTTCATCATTACAAGACAACCACCAGAACAGACATCATAAAATGACAGAAATTAATAGGGTTATGAGGGAATTCTATCAAAAACTGTATTCATCTGAATCCAATTCATCCAATGTTAAAATAACAAAATTCTTAAGTGACGTGACTCTCCCTCGCCTGACAGAGGTACAACAAGAAGTCTTAGGTGCTCCAATCTCTCAGACAGAAGTCAGAGAAGCCATCGCCTCCCTTAAGGGTGGAAAAGCTCCTGGACCTGATGGTTTCTGTCCAGAATTCTATAACAAACAAAGCCACCTGGTGGTGGAACCACTTACTGACATGTTTATGCATTCATTTGGGCATGGAAGCTTGCCTCCAACTCTTAACCTGGCAAACATCAACCTCATCCTCAAAAAAGATAAACCACCAGACATATGTGGCTCATATAGACCTATTAGTCTTATCGGGGTAGATGGTAAGCTGCTCTCTAAATTACTCTAAATTACTTGCAACAAGACTGGAGAAGCCGTTGACTTTCTTAATAAACCCAGAACAGACTGGGTTCATACAAAATCGTTTCTCCTTCACAAAAACTCAAGCCAAACGAACTGTAGAGCCTTTGCTGCATCTTTAGATGCTGAAAAGGCATTTGACAGGATTGAGTGGAAGTACTTATTTAATGTTTTGGAGAGATTCAGGATAGGGGATGATTTTCTGAAATGGATCAAGATACTTTACAGTTCCCCATCAGCATGACGTGATGATTAATGGTGTTCAATATCCACCTTTTACAATACATAGGGGAACTCGACAGGTTTGTCCTCTATCCCCACTTCTGGTCACTCATGCGTTGGAGCCCCTAGCAGTGGTTATTAGATCACACCAAAATGTACATGGTGTGATGATTGGCGGTAAAATCCATAAAATAGCATAATACGCAGATGATATTCTGTTATTTGTAACAAAACCTGACATCTCAGTACCAGCTATCTTATCCACTATTCATGAGTTTGGTTCCTTTTCGGGTTATAAAATCAATTTTGATCAGTCAGAAGCAATGCCATTAGGTATTGCTACTGTCCAGGACCTACCCTCTAGATCAGTGTTTCTCAACCTTTTTCGGGCCAGCGCCGCCCTAGCCCTAAACCAGGTCTTCCACTGCCCCCCACCAAAGAATTTGTAGGCTACTTTGCACTGACAATTATTTTATTATCTCTGCCATTATTCACTCCTCTCTCTCAACTGGGCCAGTTCCTGCATCATTTAAAATTGCTGCCATAACCCCTATCTTAAAAACCTGGTGCTGATCACTATAATCTGAATAATTTCCGTCCTATCTCCAACTTGCCTTTAATCTCCAAAATTCTTGAGAAGATAGTAGCATCCCAACTTCACACTTATTTATCCAACAATAACCTGTATGAACTGTTTCAGTCTGGTTTTCGTCTCCTCCACAGTACAGAAAACAACCTCTGCATCAACGTCAAGAAGACGAAGGAGATGATTGTGGACTTCAGACGGAGCAGACACACCCACCTCCCCCTGCTCGTCGGAGGATCTGCGGTGGAAGTTGACTCCAGCTACAGGTACTTGGGTGTGCACCTGAGCAACAACCTCACCTGGAGCAACAACACTTCCGTTCTGGTCAGGAAGGCGAATCAGCGGCTCTACTTCCTCAGGCGGCTGAAGCGTGCAGGACTGGGGAGCTCAGTCCTCACCTCCTTCTACAGATGTGTGATGGAGAGCGTGCTGTGCTTCAGCATCAACGTGTGGTACGGTAGCTGCTCTGCTGCAGACAGGAAAGCTCTGCAGAGAGTAGTGAAGGCTGCACAGAGGACTGTTGGAGTCAACCTCCCCACCACCACAGACATCTACACCTCCAGATGCAGGAAACGGGCCTTCTTCATCATGAAGGACCCCACTCACTCTGCATACTCACTTTTTGTCCCGCTAACCTCAGGCAGGAGGCTGCGGAGCATCAAATGCAGGACAACCAGACTGAGAAACAGCTTCATACCAGAAGCTGTGAGACTCTCAAACTCCTCTCAGTCTCTCTCACTGCACTGTCCCTAACAATAACTTGGTCACTTCAACCCCTAACCCCCCCAATGACACTGTATTTGCACTTTACACTCGGACACTTTAAAATGTTGCACTGCTAAATTTATCTTTCCATGCTGCTACATTATTCATACTTCATCCATTTTGTGCATTCCTATTAATATACATTTCATTTTTCTACTTCTTGTTTTTATATATTTGTAAATATTTTTCCTATTTATAACAATTGATCTTGTAGCTAGTTTTTATATTTTATACTTTATATTTGGATGTAACTGGGGCCGTGACTCTCAATTTCGTTCCACCTCATGTAACACGTGATGTGAATGACAATAAAGTCTCTTGAATTGAAACAGCTCTCATTAAAATCACCAATGACCTCCTTATGGCAGCTGACTCCGGCTTGCTGTCCATTTTCATCCTACTTGATTTGAGTGCAGCGTTTGACACTATCTGCCATACCACCCTACTCAACAGACTTTCCTCTATTGGTATCACACAGACACCTCTAAACTGGTTTAAATCATATCTCTCTGGCCGCACTCAGTTCATTCGGATCAAAACCTTCTCTTCCCAGCCTTCCCCTGTCACATCAGGAGTTCCCCAGGGATCTGTCTTAGGGCCCCTCCTCTTCATTATTTATCTCCTTCCCCTGGGCAATATTTTTTGCAAGCATGACATTGATTTCCACTGCAATGCGGATGACACCCAGTTCTATGTTTCCAGTAAGCCTGCCTCCAACCTCCCACCGTCTTCGCTTACTGACTGCTTGACTGAAATAAAATCCTGGTTCTCCTCAAACCTGCTTAAGCTTAACAGTGATAAAACAGAAGTTCTTCTCATTGGTACTAAATCTACTCTGGGCAAAATCAAAAGCTTCAGTCTTGTAATTGATAACTGTCCCATTTATCCCTCCCCTCAGGTAAAGAGTCTGGGTGTCATCCTTGACAGCACCCTGTCTTTCCAGTCTCACATTAATAACATTAGCCGCTTGGCTTATTTTCATCTACGCAACATCAACCGCCTCCGCCCTTCTGTTTGGTCTCACCCAGAAATCTCTTCATAAGCTCCAACTGGTCCAGAATTCAGCTGCTCGTATCATTACCAAAACCCCATCCATGCACCACATCACTCCTGTCCTGCAAAGACTCCATTGGCTGCCCACCAAGTTCCACATAGAATACAAAGTTCTTCTGTATACTTTCAAGGCCCTTTACAATCTCTCCCCACCATACCTTTCAAATCTTATTCATATTGCCATTCCCTCTCGCTCCCTCAGATCATCCTCCTCTATCCATTTCACTGTCCCCTCTGCCCGTCTCACCACCATGGGGAGCAGAGCTTTCAGTCGCTCTGCTCCCCAACTATGGAACTCATTACCACCATACCTTAGAAACATAGTCATTATCATATTTTAAAACCGAACTCAAAACACACCTTTTTAGATCTGCCTTTTCTACATGACACAATTGGTTTGCCTGATTTTACATAGATTTTATATAGATACATTGTTTTGTTTTATTTATTTCTATCTATTTTTAATTGTTATATTTTATTTGTTTCTGTCACAATTTTTTTACTCTTGTACGGTGTCCTTGAGTGCCAGAAAGGCGCCTTTGAAATAAAATGTATTATTATTATTATAACTGGATTACTTCAAACCTAAGGACCGCGAGATTTTGTCACTTATTTTTACCTTACTTTTCTTCACCTCCAAGTTGAAGTAGGGCAAAATGTCCCCGTCCGACCCCAAGGACATTAGCAGTATTCTACAACGATTTTAGTATATAGAAATGTAGATTCAACAGCTGGAGGTGAATTTTGAGATCAACGCTACCTGTGGATATGAAACAACTCTTCCTCAAATCAGCGGAGAGGTCGTATACCCCCCACCAAGCAGCTCACCCTGGATCGCTCAGGGTGCCAAGCCGAAACAAAAGTCTCACTCCGCAGATCCCATGAGACGACTAACGGGAGAACCCCTCACCTGGACGAATCAGCATGGCCGGCTCTGAGCCGAAACCGACCTTCAGCTTCAACACCTGCTCCGCCAAAGAATAGCAAACAAGCAGCTGTACCAAAAATGGCTCCACCGAGCCCACTTACAAGGACAAAGCACCAGCCCAAGTCTCAAAACATTCCAACTCCGTGGGAATCCCACTGAAAAACAGATTTTCTGCACTCCAACCTGAGCCTCTGAGTGAAAACCCACCTTCAAACATCGACAATGAAGCAAAACCAGCACATCCACCCCCCAAAGTTCCAAAGGACAAAGTGACCTCTAGGAAAATGAAAGGTACCAAGAGTGCTTATTGTTGGAGATGAGGCAGTAAATGGAGTCAGTCATGTTTGCAATCCCAAGAAAACGAGTGGTTTCTTTTCTTGGTGACACTGTATCTGATTTGACTTGCAAAGTGCTCTCTCTAACCACTGATCAGCCAAACATGGAGACTTTAGTTGTGCATGTTGGAGCCAACGATCTGGCAAAGCAAAATCAGAGATTCTGAAAAAGGACTTTAATATTCTTCTGGACAGTATGGGAAAATTAAAATGAAAATTATTTCTCAGTGGTCCAATTCCATCACCAAAATGGTGAGACGAAAACATTCCAGGCTGGACATGATAAACAAATGGCTGATTAAAACCTACTCTGCCAGCTCAGTGACTTTCATCGATAACCTCAGGATCTACTGGCAGCGCTTTCACCTCTTTGGAAGAGACAGATGCAGTCTTAACAAACATGGGATAAGGCTGCTCACTGCAAACATTTTTCATTTTGTCAACAAGAACAAAAATGTGACCATCGCTTCAGAAGAAAAGGCTCAAGGATGTCTGACTAGGCTGGAGCCCTCCGCTTATCAGAAGCACAGTGTCCCAAAACAAACTGATAAAACATCGACTGGGGACAGAAGGACTGGTTCCCTTCCTCATTCGCCCTTCCCTCATTTCCCCCTCCCTCCTCTTTCCCCCTTCTGTCCCCTTCCCCCCTCCCTCTCTGCTCCTACACTCATTCACTGCATTCACAAGATACCTTTGAAGAAATGTCTTCTTGGACCAGTTTCTCAAATTTATAGATGGAATGGATCAAACAGGTTTGCCTCGGCACGACTCTCCTTTGCGCCAACATAACAGACCTCAATTCATCTAAGCCACCTGCCTCTGACTTCCCAGAGGATCCAGCACTCTGCGTTTCTGAGGTCCGAGACTGGGGTCCAGATATTATCTTTACACCCGTCTTCCTCCAGTTTGTGTCTGGCCCCCCGGCACTGCATAACAGGACATTACCTGTCCGGATCACTACAAGAAAAGTTACAAAAAACAGAAATACAAAAAACAGCTGTCTTAATTCAAACCTCAGACTGATTCCCTGCCTAAAGGAACCTTAGACTGAAGAACTTTCAGCCTCCAAGTCACTTTAACTGACTCTATTAAATACCAGATCTCTCTGTGCTAAAGCTCTATTAATTAATGATTTCATCACCGAGCATAATATTGATGTTTTATTTCTGACAGAAACATGGCTGATTGACAATAGTGAAGCAATCGTACTAATTGAATCAGCGCCTCCTATGTACAATTTTTTAAGTGAGAATAGAAACACAAAAAGGAGGAGGCGTGGCTTCAATATTTAAGAATACCATAAACTGTAGTAAAATCTCTTTGGGTAATTTTATGTCTTTTGAATATCTTGAAATTGAGGTAAAAGGCCACAAACGAACTTTGATACTTCAAAACTCCTACATATATGGAAAATTTCTGTCTTAATTAAGCTTCTGTTTCTCATATGCATTGATTATGATTGCTTGATAATTGTCGGTGATTTCAACATTCATGTTGACAACCCCCAAGACCGAGGGGCAAAAAGCTCTGTAATATATTAGAGAGTTTTTTGTTTAACACAACATGTCAAAAAAGCAACACACACTCAGGGACACACACTGGACCTGGTTATCAGTAAGGGTGTGAATATTTCCAATGTCTCTGTAACTGATACTGCCCTGTCGGATCATTTTGCTGTTTTCTTTGACAGTTCTTTATCCGTTAACCCACTTGAACAAACAGCTACTATCACAAAACGTACTTTCACAGAAAACACTGCAGGAACAATTAATCAAATCTACTTTCCTTCCTCTCCCTTAAGCTATAATGACGTAGATAAATTGGTATATGATTTTCAGTGCAACCTATCAGATATCATTGATTACATTGCACCCATTAAAGTGAAGGTTGTGACTGGTAGGAAGAAATCTCCATGGAGAAATGCACAAACAGTTCAATCTGCAAGACAACTCTGCCATAGGCCCGAATGGAAATGGCGTAAAGCTCAACTGCACGTTTATTATGACATCTACAAAGAAAGACTAGGTAACTATCACACAACACTAAAACATGCAAGAGAGGCTTTCTTTGCAGATGTCAAACGAAAACATTAACAATGCTCGAGCTTTATTTGCTACTGTTGACAGGCTCACAAACCCTCCTATGTCGTTGCCACCTGAACTTCAATCTAATGCCAATCTAATGAACTTGCTGCAACAAGTTCTCCAGTTTCTTTTCAGAGAAAATTCAAAAGATCAGAGGATTAATCTGCACATCCACTCCAAAGACAGTACCAATGCTGTGCCCAAACAAATCAAATGCAGGAAAAATGACCCAATTTCAACTATTCATTATAAAACCCTAGAAGACATAAGTTAATTAAGCTCCAGTTCCTGCTGTCTGGATATCCTACCCACAAATTTCTTTAAGAAAGTCCTGCCTGTCATTGCTAATGATCTGATCGTAAAATAGTAAACTCATCGCTCTCTTCAGGTGTTTTCCCTCAGGCTTTGAAAACATCCATCCATCCATTTTCTTGCACCCTTGTCCCTTAGTGGGGTCGGGAGAGTTGCTGGTGCCTCTCCAGCTAAGGTTTCAGGTGACAGGTCGCCAGTCTGTCGCAGGGCAACACAGACACACACAGGACACACAACAATGCGCACACACACACACACACACTCACACCTAGGGGCAATTTAGACAGACCAATTAACCTGACAGTCATGTTTTTGGACTGTGGGAGGAAACCGGAGTACCCAGAGAAAACCCACGCATGCACCGGGAGAACACGCAAACTCCATGCAGAGAGACCGGGGCCGGGAATCGAACCCAGAACCTTCTTGCTGCAAGGCAACAGCTCTACCAACTGCACCACTGTGCAGCCCCCTTTGAAAACTACTGATAAAAAAGAACAAACTAGACAAATCACTACTGCAGAATTACAGGCCAATCTCCAACCTCCTATTCATCAGCAAAATTATTGAAAAAGCTGTTTTTAAACAATTAAATAACTTCCTAACAATAATGAATCACTTTGACTCCACCAAGTCTGGTTTTCGTGCTCACCACAGCACGGAGACGGCCTAGTCAAAGTGTTCAATGATATCCACATAAATACAGACTGTGGGAGAACAACAGTGCTGGTTCTGTTGGACCTCAGTGCAGCTTTCTAACACTCAATCTTCCCCAGTGTTTTTCACTTAGTTCCACGACTGCAGTGGATTTTATAGTCAGTGTTAAAAGCAGCACAGAGTCTGAAGCGATGGAGGAAATTTACGTCAACATGGAACCTGTTGTACAAACTGCATCTAATGACACAGGTACAAATAAAGTTACAGAGAAATCTAATCTGTATTTAATTACATTTGGTTAAGGTTTTTGTTAAGGTTCGAGCAAAGAGAGGCTCTGCCTCAGTGTGGATTTGGGAATCCTGAATGTTTTACTTTTGGCTGAACTCATTGCCATCAGTGAGTCTTCTAGTCTTCTTAAAGATGAGTAAATTTTAAGAGTAAATTTTATGTTTCTGTAATAAAAATGTCATCAGGACTTCTGAAATCAAACTGATCAAATAGCAAGGGTTTGAAAAGCATAAAACATGGTGACTCAAAGTGTTGCAGAGAATCATTACACTGTGTTACATAAGTTTGATTCATTTTTAGCAACAGATGCATTTGCAGCCATTTAGTTTAGCATGTCTTTAATATCTCCTCTTTTTCACACTATTTACCCAACAATGTATTGTAAAATCATGAAACTATAAGTCTTAAGTGAAACTACGATGTCACTTCTCTTTTGCAAACATGCTTGTTGATTTTTTTTCCAGCTCATGACATGACAGCAGATTTTTCTGACATTAGTAACTTTCTGACTGAGCAGAACAGCGCCAGCAAGTTTCCCTCCACGAAAGCCAACTTTACTGAAACGACTCCACGAGACCAAGAGACTTTAAGGTTTGTCAAAACTTTTAAAAATGTGGATCTCATTAACATGTCTAAAACTTTTCTCCTCTGAATTATAGAGTATAACTAATAACTTTCAATTTGTGGTTAATTGATATAATGTAAATGAACAACTTTTATTGTAATTTATTAAGTACTGTATCATTTGTGTGCTCTAAAAATGACAATGTAAAAGAAACAAAACTTAGTTTTTCTTTTTAACAGAACAGATAAACATCAGTTGTTCCTGTTAATTCAGGGGCTGCAGAAGAAGAAGAAAGGAGCAGATCCAGTAGTGATTAATGATTGGGATTTGTGTTCAGTGTGACATTATTTACCAACAATCATGTAGCTTATTAGCATCGTGTTACATAAAACCTAAAGATAAAATGTACACTTGTCATTTATAAAGCAACAATTTTACCCGTCGTACTCCGTGTTTCTCTTTCTTGTTAAAACTCTGACATGCTAAACAAACACTGGAGGATGGTTGTGGGGAGGATCGGTTCAGCATGAGTCGTTTTGATTGTGTCTTAATGTGATTTTTACAACGAGACTTTATGGAACTCCAGTGGTGTCCAATAATAAAGAAACAAAGAAAGAAGGCAGCAAACGTACATGTTGGTTCCACAATGTTCCCCTGAAAATATGGATGAAATCAGACATTATAGGTTATAGGTTGATGAAAGCAAAGATTGCTATTTATTTGGTAACATCAAAAGTTCATATTTGAGGTAAAACTAATAAATTATACAATTTTTCCAATACATTTTCCCACATACCATAACTTGGTGTCTGAGCAGGTAAATTTCATCCCTTGCAATAATAAGAAGCTGTTGTCAGATTCCATGATCTTAAGTTTTGTATACAAATAATTTTCAAAGATATAAGTCATAATATCCATCCAACTGTTCATCCAACCAACAATCCATCCAACTGTTCATCCAACCAACAATCCATCCAACTGTTCATCCAACCAACAATCCATCCAACTGTTCATCCAACCAACAATCCATCCAACGGTTCATCCAGGTCTGGAGGTGAGTGATATTCTGAACAAGATAGCACAAAAATATATAAAATATAAAAAAATTGAGTTAAAGATTAGAGAAAATTTTGCTTTGCAAAGGTTTATAAAATCTGAACAATTTCCTGCCAGAACCAAATAATAAAGGGAAGAAAAAAAAATTATATCGCAGCAGGTAAAGAAAACCAAACTCTAAATCTATTGTTAATTTCTTCATGTTAAATAAATGAAAAAATATATTAACTTATTAAATATTTAGTCATTATTGCAGTTTGAATCAGGCAGAACTGATCTGATCGTTTCCATAGCAACGATCAGAAGCAAGACCTTGCTCCAGAACTACAGCGAGCTCACTGATGAGGTCATAGATTACATCATGTTCATCACAGCAGATCAAAGACGTTCTGAGGCTTTGAATGCTGGAATCTCAACACATCAGCCAGAATCCAAACGCTTCTCTAAGATTAGTTTCTGTCTAGTGAGTATTTTTATTCTTTGAAGATGCCATACCCTTTTGTTTTATCACTCGGCTTAGGCGTCGGATATCTGGTAACAAAAGGAATGAGGAAGGTTTTTGATCATTTCTTCCCTGGAGACGAATCAGACGAAAGGAGCGGAGATGAATCGGACGAAAGGACCACTCAGGACAACGAAGAGAAAGATTGGTTCTGGGACGGACTTCCATCCCGTCCCACCCCACAACCTGACCCGGCTGGGGATGAAGATAGAGATTTGTTCTTGGACGGATTTCCATCCCGTCCCGAAGCACAATCTGACCCGGCTGGGGAGGATGAGAAAGATTGGTTCTGGGACGGACTTCCATCCCGTCCCAAACCACAAGCTGACCCGGTTGGGGAGGATGAGAGAGATTGGTTCTGGGATGGACTTCCATCCCGTCCCAAACCACAAGCTGACCCGGCTGGGAACGTTTGTGTAGAACAGGCGGCAGATCCTGAGTCTACAGAGACTTCACAAAACAGGACTGCAGATAGTAGAACTGATCAAACCGACCCAGCTGGAGAGGTTTCAGGGAACGTCACAGCTTCCAAGCTGTTTTTGGAGGTACTCTTCCCAAAAACAAAACGACCCCGGACAATACAGATCACTCGAAGGATCAGGAAAGACTAAACCACCCCGCATGGGGTGGTTCGACATCTTCTTCTGAAGACAGACTTTGGGCCCAAGTTCTTAACGGTGCACAAAAGAAGAACCACCCCGGACGGGGTGGCTCACCATCAGAAGAAGAAGAAAGACTTTGGGCCCAGATTCTGAACGGTTCACAGATGAAGGACCATCCCGGACGGGTGGCTCATCATCGGCGGAAGAAGACAGACTTTGGGCCCAGGTTCTGAATGGTGCACAAAAGAAGAACCACCCTGGACGGGATGTCTCACCGTCAGAAGAAGAAGACAGACTTTGGACCAGGTTCTGAACGGTTCACTGATGAAGGACCACCCCGGACGGGGTGGCTCACCGTCAGAAGAAGACATACTTTTGGCCCTGGTTCTGAACTGTTTACAAAGTATGAACCATCCCGGACGGGGTGGCTCAACCTCTTCTTCTTAGGAAAAACTTTGGGCTCAGGTTCTGAATCGTTCACAAAATAAGAACTACCCCGGACGGGGTGGCTCACCGTCGGAGGAAGAAGACAGATGAGGAGAAACTTTGGGACCAGTGTTTACTGTGTTCCCTACAGAAAAACTGATCCAGATGGTGAAGTTTTCTATGACTTTCTAGAACAAAAAGATTATTTTGTGATTACAGCTGCCGTAAAGATGGGAGCCTCATGACAACGACGGAGGACAACCTCTGTACAAGTTTCCCAACAGTCTCAGAAATTGTTGGCAGTTTTTAAAGCGTTCTGAAGACGACGTGTACAAGAAGGAGATTCATCATGAAAATCAAACACATGAAGAGAAACACCACACGCTGCAGAGAATCCTAGCTAACGATTTCTCCTGCCACTCCTCTCAAAAACAACCAAGCTGGTTTTGGAGAGGAGCAGGAAACATTGAATTTTGTGAATAAACTATAAAAAGTTAATATCCTGTTTGCAGGTTTCTCTCCGGACGCTCCGGCTTCCTGCTACAATCTAAAGTCATCATTGTTGGGTTGATTAGTCTCTAAATTTTCCTTTGGTGTGAATAAAACATCAGGGCTGCACAGTGGATCAGTTGGTACCACTGCTGCCTTGCAGTAAGACAGTCCTGGGTTTGAATCCCAGCCTGGTTCTGTCTGCATGGGGTTTTCTGCTTCTCCAGGTTCATATGTGGGTTCTATTATATTATATTATATTATATTATATTATATTATATTATATTATATTATATTATAATAATATAATAAATAATAATATAATAAATAATTATCAATTATACATAATCATAATTAATTATAATTAATCAAAAAATAATTAATATTTTTATTATTATTTATATATATATAATATATATATATAAACATCTCATTCTGAACTGATCATTACCGAAGAAGGATTTTAAATAAAAAATGTAATGAACATTTTTTATGTTAATTACATAAAAAAATGTTTGGGTCGGTCTGTTGGGTCGACCCAACAGACCGACCCAAACATTTTCAGGTCACTTTTAAAGTGTATGGAAGTATTTTGGTGTCTTGATCTCGTTGATGTCATTTCGTCCGCAAGCAGATGTGATCATGTAAATCCGGGTGGATCCACACCCAGAGGTTCTGCTGCTGCCTGGACCGTCCTACCATCCAGCCGGGTCGTGACTCCAGTCTGTTGTTCTGATGTTCTTCTTCATCTCTTTGGATTGTTTGAACAAACTGTAAGTTTGCTTTGTTTCCTACTTGAACTTTGTCTTCAGGAACTTTCCTGCTTGTTTCTTCTCTCTGATGTTTGGAGAAAATGTTCACTTCTGATTTAAACTCAAAGTTTAATCTCTCTTCCTTTGGAAAGTTAATCTACAGGATTATTAGATTACTGATGAACTGGAATCAAACAACATGATGCACAGCTGATATTTCTCTGTTTTCTTCTCTGAACAAAAGTTTCAACAAATTTGAACACTAAACATCTAAATAAAAACAAGTAACATAAAATTACAACTGTAAGAATGATAAACAAAATAATTCTAACACGCCTTATACCGAGTGTGTATTGGACGACCTTTAAAATATTGGGACATCATGAACTCAACATCTGCTCCTTCTCAGAATTGCCGAATAGACCAATTTATCTCAGATTGTTAATCTTATCTTGTCCAGAAGGATTCTTTCCAAGTCAATTTTTGGTTCCAATTGTGCTTTGCACGCAAATGGAAGGAAGGGAGTCAGGTCAGTTTGAATTAGAGAAGTGCCAAAATCCTTTTGCAAAAACAACTCCTTAAATAGTATTTCCACTCTTACATAATCCACACTATTCCGCTTTCAAGTGGAATCCTAATTAACCTTACCAGTTGTTTTTGTTAATTGCTATACTAAGTTTACATAGCTTCCCGAGAGTACAACTCTGTATATAAACCTTTAGAAATATAGATAAAAGTCACTTAAAGTGAAATACATGAATAGTGGGGGTAAACATTGTTTTCTGAGTAACTTTAATTAATATAATAATTCCTATACATTGATTATACACAATGGGCCATTGCTTCCATAAATTTTCTTCCATTTGTATAAGATCGAAAACTCTGTTGGCCTTTTGTTGATTTGTGTTATTTCCAGGAAAAAAACTACCTTATGGTCCCCGCTCGCCATGGGCGACCACCAGTATTCCATAATCTGGCACAAATGTAACACAATCATGGATCTACAGTGACCCAAATCACCCAAGTCTCAAAGTGCCCACTATCGAATCAACCTCTTCTGACTGAGAGAAGGAAGAGATACGCAAACTAGCTGTTGACATATACGAGCCAGATTGAAACGGATCTTGAAATCAGTACCAGACGCTGCCAGGGATATAGCATCATCGTCTAAAACGGAGAGCCCTGCCCATGCTTTGCCCTGGGTCTGGGTCTCCAGTGAGAACAGAGCCACCACCATCTCTAAGGGACTTGAGCAGTGCTTTCATCTGCTCCAACTCAGAAGTAAGATGGGCCACCTGCCCAGATAGGCCCTCTGAATCCCTGGAGCTCTTCTTGGTCCTCTTACGTGGAGGCTCCATAGCCTCAGGAGCCATACGCTTCACAGGCTGGTTGGCACCTTGAAAGTCAGCCAAATGAGCAGTACGCAGGGACAAGGGCAGAACAGAACACTTAGGGCAGACCACATCAGTCAAGGCCTCGTTTAGATAAACTGGCCCCAAACAAGAGGGACACAGATCATGCCCATCCTCCAACTGGAGAGGTGCCAAACAGACTCTGCAGCACGGCACATCCAGCATCTCACGCTCACAAGACAAGGTCAGGTCGAGCTGAAATTGCCTTCGCCTAATGGACTATGGAACCCGGTCGAGCAGAAAACGCCACCAGGGGTTCCAAGCAGAGAAAAAAGCTGCAAGGAGCACTACGACCACCGTAGCACAGTTGCAATATTGTATGGGGCAAGCCAAACACGGCTGCACAACGTTAATAAAAAGAAAGCCGAAGCGGCTATGCTAATAATACAAGACAAGCCAACACAGCGGCACAATATAAAAAAAAACAATCCTGAAAACGGCTGCAATACAATTAACTAAAGGCAATCCAAACGCAGCTGCCACAAATGCAAGCCGATACGGCTAAGCAACAAGCCGGACGGAGTTGGCTAACGCCGTACCAACAGCAACAGGAAAATTGACGCGGGAAGCGAACAAGCCGCCACTCCAGTCGATTAAAGAGAGAAAAACTACTTACCAATCAAAGAACAAAGTTGTATCAATGAAGAGCTTGCACAGTCTCTGGAGGACGAGAAAATCCTCGAGGCTGCCAGCGACAAGCAACAATCAAATTCTTACCACCTACTCAACCTGCATGCGAGAAGATGAAAAGGGACTGAGCTGTCATTGTCACTTGACTATATAGACTTACCGTTGTCACACGTGACCATGTTGGTATAAGATTCTCAACCTGTGCATGCGCAAGAGTGATCATTCAGTGCTTTAACCACCACATCTGGCGGTAAGTAGGCATGAAATAGAACTGTTGAATATTTAGGAGGTTGTAAGTTTGTCCTGGTTTACCTGCCCTTTGTTCACCAAGATGGTGCCCATCACTTCCGGTTCACACTTATCGTTAACTGTTAATAATCTTAATGATGTCATTAGGAAACATACCAAGACATATTTAAATGTGTAATATGCTATAATAGATTTAACAAAAAAAAATACTGATGTTAAACAGCGAGAGTTAGCATGGCAGAAACCAAGTTGAAGTGTGAAAATAAAAGTTTTATTCTTTACTCTGCACTTATTTAACCTCCAAAACACCACTACTGACAACAACTCTCTACTGCCCCCTGCAGTTTGAATAATTCATGTCAACAGAAATGTAGCTTAGGTATTATTTCCCTTTTTGTAGTTGTTCAAATTAAAATGTCCCCTTCTAATGACGTTCATCAAAAGTTAAGCAATAATTTTAAATGTCATAAAGTAAACCTTTTGATTAATTATTTAAAATTTACAATTTAAGACGATGTGAAGGTTCATCCTCAGAGCTGGTTGGTGATCTGGTGGAGTCAGAGCTTCTTCTGAGACAGAAAGTCTTTAGTTTCCTAACACTTGATTTCTCTAGCTTCCTCTTTCATCTTCATTTCCTTAAACTGCAAACATAAGAAGATAAAATCATTGATGAACAATTTACAACAACCTCACGATATCAAAGTCTCTCTGTTAGACTGAGCTCAATTAAAACCAATTTATGAAGAAAACTATATTAAGTTGTAACAAACAGCCTCCATGCAGTTACAGCATGAAGCTGAATGATGTTAACAGAATAAATCATAGACAGTTTTATAAAAGGAAATTTGCAATTGGTTTATTTGTAGAACTGAAAACAGCCTTTGATACCATCAATCATGACATCTTACTAACACTGGAAACGTCTGGGATTAGGGAGGAAGCATTAAACTAGAAGCTACTTTGGACAAAGGAAACTTATAGAACTAGATAATCAAAAATCAGTGTCATGATATGAGGGAAGACAGGAGAAGCAATCGTCGGTTGGAAAGCCGTACTTCTTTATTTAGCTAGAGCGCGAGGTAACAGCATGAACAGCTTCTTATTCAAACTCGTTTTCGGTATTTCTTTCTAATGTTCCCCCAGTGGTCAGGAAACCAAACTACTGTTAAACTAGATATACAATGAAAACGAATCTCACAACAATCCGATTTACTAAACATGTGGGGTTCCACGGGTATCAGAGTTGGGACCCAAACTGTTCAATTTGTAAATAAATGGCATAGTCAAAGTAACAAACCTTATAAAATACATTATATGTGCAGATGATACAAGTATTTTCTGTACTGGAGAAAACATTCAAACCTCTCAGAGGTGGAAATGAAAAAACTACAACAATGGTTCAGAAACAATAAATTATCACTAAATGATATTCGGAAACTGTAAAAAACAATAAAATAATGCAATTAAAGTAACTATTGACAGTGTTGATTTACAACAAGTCCATGAAATCAAATTTTTGGGTGTCAGATGATAAACTTAGCTGGAAACCACAGATAAGATCTAAATTAGCCAAAAGTGTTGATGCTCTGATGGGATTAGATTTTTACTGGACAATACATTCAATTTGGGATGGGATGGGATGGGATGGGTGGATGGATGGATGGATGGATGGATGGGAAAATACATACAAAACAAATTTACAGCTTTTATACGTCACACAAAAAAATCTATCTGAATACATAAAGTGGGATGTTGGGAAAACAAACCAGTTATTTATTAAATCAAATAAAATGAAATTCTGGGACTTTGTAACATTTTAAACTATAAAATTCATGTTTAAGGTCAGAAATCAGCAACTTCCACCCAACATACAGGAAATGTGATAGGTATTTTCCTAGAACCTACATAAAAGAACCACAGACAACGTATATGAGTTTTTAGCCGACTTCTGCAGAAGGAGAAAAACTCTGTCAGCTCCTCCGAGCTGTTCACAGAGCGTTCTCAAGATCTTTGAGTAGAGCTTGTCTTTTATTTTCAAAATTCAAAGAGGGAGGATAGGCAAGATAGACAGCAGAGAAAAAACAGCAAAGGTCGTAAAACATTTTACCTAAACACAGCAAAGGTCGTAAAACAATTTACCTAAACAACTAGTAACCCAGTTCCAGATGCGATATCTGATTTACGGCCTGAGCCCGGTTCAAATCTTGGTCAAACTGTTTCACCTGAAGATGAACAGGCAGCTGTGACCCCCAGCTCAGTTAATACACACACTAAAGAAGAGAACACTTTAAACTGCTCTAACATTAGACTGAATATGAACTAAAGTAACAACAAAATGATAACACCAAAAAATCTCTAACATTCCCCCCTTTTTGTCATTTTACCATGTGTGTAAACCCTATTCAAAAGCCAAGCATAGAAAAGAAAAGAAATAAAATAGAACCAATAAATGCAAGAATGTTTTTTTTTTTTTCCTAGTCTAAACATAAAAATTACACAATGACTAAATTAATATAATGAATAAATGAAATGAACAAAAACAAAAGAAAGAAACAGCAAAATAAATCAAATGCAGGTTTCTCATCACCAACACCACTTGTTTTCACATTTTCGGTGTAGGAATCATTCAGCAAATGAATTAATCTGTTTATTGATTACAGAACATCATCATTGTTCAGAAAATCGTCAGAATCTCAAAACAAATCATCTTCATTTGTCTCATAGGATGCCTTTGCTAGCTGATAACTGACAACAGTTGTGTTAATTGTTTTAAACAACATACTTCGTAGGCAAGGAATAATGCAACCCGTAAAAAGACAGAACAGAACCAAAACAATCAGAATAGGTGTCACGAGCTTTAACAGTAAAGTCTACCATGGACCAGACATGAGCCATGAAAACAAATAAAAAAAGGATGAGCCGCGTGTTCCACTCTCCACATATTTTTTTAAGATCCTCCAGCTCATATAGAGCATCAGAAATGGTTCCTCCAGTTCCTGTTTCGTCAGGAACGAATGTACAGCACGCTGGGCCAATGATTTTACAAACACCTCCCTGAGAGGCTGTGAGCAGGTCAAGCACAACACGATTTTGCAAAACCATGTTTCTCAGTTCAGTCAGCTCTCTCATGGTGCCATTTGCCAGCTGGTGTGTGCTGTTGATGAGTCGCAGTAATCCATATCTGTTGATTTCAGCGTGGCTTCGAACCTCTCCTAATCCAACTCCTGGAAACATGCTCTGCATGAACTTTTCTCCTCCGGTCCAAATCCTGAATTCCCATGGAACTCCAGTGTCTGTTGTGAGGCCTCCCCAGCGTTTGACCTCAGGCATAACTTCACGCTTGGAGCGGGCAGCCAGAATGTGTCGTCCTTTCCTGATGAATACAATCGGGTACAGGAAGTACCAGTCTGCCATCACCCGTGAACCATAGTCTCCTGGCACTATGGTACTGCACAGCGTTGTCTCCTGTCGTCCAATGTCCGATCTGTGATGTTGAAACTCCTCTCCTGAAGCATGTTGTCACAGTCTGGGTTGTCCTTCCAGACTTTGCAGTGTGGAGTCATCCTTTGACCCCTGCAGGCTGTGCAGTCGATGAAATCCTGTGTCGGTTCACAGTGGGTGTAAACTTTGTTACACAAGTTTCAAGGTAACATCCCAAGAGAAACGTGTCCGTTGTTGAACACGCAGCTCCTCAGAGACCCGGGTTTAGCTCCTGCTAAAGAAATGGTCTCTGGTATTTTCCATGCGGTTAGTGGAAATGGAAATACGTCAGCATTAAAGGAACAGTTCATAGATCCAAAAAGTTCCTTCACGGCATCTCCTATCTGAAGTAGAACAGAATAGTCATTTTTCCACCGTTTGCATCCCTTTGGCATGGGGACGCTGAGTCGTGGTTGTGTGCTCAGGCCATAGAGACACATCTATTTGTCATCCGTGATGTGTCCTACACGCAGACCTGAGTTGTGTGTGGCGATTGGCAGCTGCGCACACACATAGCAGTTCACAGCATGTCCCTCGTACGCGGTTCTATTCATTAGTTTCCACCACAGGTTGATGCTGCAGTCACAGCGCAGTAGAAGATCCATCTGGCATATGGAGTCCCCATTGCTGCTCGGCGCACAGAGATGTCAGAACCCCCAAACTAAAGACGGGGGAATCTTAAGCGTTTCTTCACCGGGTTTGAGACGAGCTACCCTAAAAAATAGCCCCCCTTTGAAGTCCGGTCTTCCTCCCTCCGCCTCCTTAGGGTTCAAACACTCTCTGCAGCTTGCAGTGACTTAGATGTATCCAGCTGGGTCTTTACGACTGTTGGTGTGGTCATCAGCACCTGGAAGGGTTCTTTTATGACCTTTATGTAGACCCAGTTTCCTGGCTGGATGGGGGTGGTTTTATCTATTTCCTGTAGAGGAGAACAGTCAGACGGCAGTAAATTTGCATTTAACACCTCTTTCTGTTTCAGGATCCTGATCATATAATCTACCAAAGTTTGCTCCTTATCTGCTTTCTGTAAATCTGAAGGAAATATAGGTAATCTATATGATCTTCCATGAATTATTTCAAATGGTGTTAACCCTTCCTGTGTGGGTGTAATTCTCATATATATAGTTTTGCCAAATCTAAACAGTCTGACCTTGGCTTGCCAGTAGTTTCCATGTATTTCCTCAATCTGCTTTTCACAGTACCATTGGTTCTTTCCACCAATCCTGCACTCTGGGGGTGGTAGGCACAGTGATTCTTTAATGTCATTCCTAAGTGAGTAGCCATGTTTTGTACGACTTGGTTTACAAAATGTGGCCCATAAATAGTTTGTGGGATGCCATGTGTTGGAATAATAGTTTTACATATAGCTTTAGCTACTGTCGAAGCATCTGTGTGAGTTCAATAAAGTCCATATGCATTGTTTGAAATGGATGAGGGTTTTGGGAAACTTCCTCTTCTTGGTCTAATGTTTCCTTGAGGATTGTTTCTGACACAAACTGGACATGCAGTACAAAAAGTTTTTAAGTAAGAATTTAATCCATATGTGGTAAAATGCTGTTGTAGCATAGAGACCATGTGGTAAAATGCTGTTGTAGCATCATTCAGTGTCGCCCTTTTAGTTATCCACTTTGTTTTCTGCGTTTGGAGCATTATCTTGCATGTCTTTTAACACAGTTTTGTCTATTACTTGAGGATCTTCTATCTGTATTGAGAAATTGTCTCCCCCATGCTTCCCAGCTGCAGCTTCCTTTGCTACTTTATCAGCTAATCTATTGCCACTTGAAACCTCATTCTGTTCCGTGGTGTGCGCTGCACACTTACAAACTGCTAGTTCAGCTGGTAAATGTATGGCCTGCAAAAGATTCTTAAGCAAGGATGCATGGGTGACTGGTTTCCCTGTAGATGTTATCAAATTCATCAAAGCATAACTCTTCCTAAATAAAAATGACCATCCTGAAATTAAACCAAAACCTCAAATCCTCTAATTTTCCATTTCTTTTTGAATTTATTGACTATCAATCAAATCTGGATTAAAATGTTCTAGACTGAAGTCTAGAAAATGTTGCTTTTAATCACAATCATCAGTTTTTAGTAGCCGTTTACAAGGTTGCTTAAAGTCTGACTTTCCCTTAACCTCGCATTTCAGACAAGGTAACAATGTAAGTTTTTTATAAAAAATTAAATGGTCAATAATTTCATCCGTTACTCAATTTAGCAGTAAAATTTCTCTCTTCTCAAAACAATTGTCATTCATCCCAATATAAAACACACAAACACAATCCCAATCAATTTATAGATTCTTTATACAATTAAACTCTAAGTTAAGCGTTTCAGTTAAATGCAAAGAAATACTCCATAGTATTTCAACACTGCAATATCAATTAAGTTCAACACTTAGAGATGTTTAATTTAGTTCCAAACTTGTATATTTATTTCAAAGAAAATAAAACATTTGCAAATCATTATTAGTTTTGAATCTAATAATTTTAGTTGGTGTAATTTAGCCGTATCACACTCAGTTTTTTTTTCTTTCTTAACTTTTAACCATTACAGTTTTTTCCTTCACAGTTTCCCAATCTATGGCTCGTGGGCCCTAAGAGGATCACTGGTCCTTCTGTTAAGGACTGAGTTAATGGGTACAAAATGGACGATTTTGTTTAACATTGTACCTAAAAACCTTCAATATGTCCTTTTCTAGCTAGATAATTCCTTCCTGCTAGTAAGTAAGCAAGCAAGTCCTCATTACAGTAGCAGTGTGTGTCACAGCAGTGTGTGTGTATAACTTATCTGCATTTCTCCTTTCTGTCTTGCTTCTCGCTTCCCCCTCCTGCTGCTAGCGTCACTGCAGCTGGTCCTCCCTCTGCCCCTCCTCCTGCTCCCTGTCAGTCCAACTTGCCGGTGTTGGATTATTTATAAGTTGTCCAGACCGTCCCTTTGTCCACCAATGAAACAAGCGGCAAACAGTTCAGTTTGCTTTCTTTTCCAAACGTCTAGTAGGACTCCATACAGTAGTTTTGCTGCATGGCAGTTCCCAGATGTCCAGGAATTAGGATCAGTGGACACTTTAGTGCCTTCAGTGTCCAGTTGGTAGAAATCGTCCTGTCCTTTTTCGCTTCTTTATCAACTAGCTGGTGATAAAGGAGGGACGTCATCTGATTGGCAGGACAGATCCGAGCTGAGGTCAGAGGTCAGACGCAGCGCAGCGAGGCTCAGACAGAGGAAAAGGAAAGAAGCAAATAAGAGTCAATTATAACTTTCTTTTCTTTTCATCGTATAGCTTTTAGCCACTTATTATCCAACTTTTTAAGAAGTCATAAACCATTTCCTTATTCAAACACATATAAACATGAAACATGTTAAAAGCTGTAGTCTCTTTCATCATGTTCACCATTAACTTGTAAAATGTAGAATGTAAGTTTAAGTTAACTTCATCTAAGACACGTCTCACCAGAGAACAATGGATTTCTCTAAATTTGTTGATCTCAGTGCTGCAGACTGTGAAGTCAGCGGGCAGCCCTCCTCTCAAGGCCTAAGAGTTACGAGGCTGGTTAATGTCCAGGTTGGTACCTTACTCTGACCGCTGACCCCTCCAGATAGACAGCTAAGAATCATTTCACCAAGTTGGTGTTATAATATTATTCCAACACAATACATTAAACATTGTTCTCTGAGGACAATTTTATTATTTAGATTTATTTGCTCAAAAAGAAAAACAAAACAAACACCAGTATTTCTTAAAACAAATTATTTCTCACTTGTGAGGTTTAAACCAAATTTTGTAGTAACATTAAAAATTATTTTGCATACACTGATTTCTTGCAGGAATTCAATTTCTTTTATGGTTTTACTTAACGTCTTAAACTGCATGCACATGTCTCTAGCATTTCATCAATTTGGACTGGGGGTTTGTGTTTTTGGGGTGTGGTAGAGTCTGATTATGCTGAGGATTTCTCCTATTTGTGGTCTCCTCACTCCACCACCCCTCTTGTCGCCCCGTGCAACATTCTTTGAAGGGCAGTTTCTTGCCCAGTGACCAATATTGCCACAAATCCAGCAGCCTTTTGAATACCGTAGATTTTGTGGGGTGTTATTTTGGGGTCGTCGCCTATCGTGACCTCCTCTGCCTCTGTCTCTTCCACGGCCTTTTGTCCGGTCGTTGGAAAAGGCAGAGGTATATAAACCTCCAAATTTATCCAGGTGAAAAACATCTGATCCTTTCACAGCCTTCCTGACCTCTTCTAAGGTACAGGGTCTAAAGATATATAAGTTTTGTGTCCCTTCCTCTAGGGAGGGATACAGTCGTGTTGCTGGAACAGCAGCGGCTGATACTGGAGCAGACGGAGCTGCTGAAGCAGCCAGGGGAGAGGTGGCTGCAGGAGCTTGCTCTCCCTGCACCGCTACAGCATTCCGTGTGCTTGGAATTACTTTATTTTCTTCCTTCTCTATAATTAAGTTTTTAGATTCATTTAACCATAATTTAGCACACCTCAGCTCATTCTCCTTTTTAGATTTTTTTTTTTTATTCCCATTTTTCTTTCTACACTACTCTCCAAAATTCCCACAATTATTTGCCATTGATCAATTTTTAGCTTTCCATCTATTTTGTATTTCTTTCTCCATTTTTTCATGTGTACAGTGCTACCAGGAAACCTGGACAGCATGTACTTTTCATCTCCATCGGGGCCCTCAATAAGTGAGGAATTACAAGAATGTTTGTTTCCCATATGTAAAACACTTGCAATTTCAGCTTGAAAATATTATTTATTTGAATTTATTTAAATTTGGTCCAGGTTCGTTGACTCCTAGGGAGTCCTATGAACTGGAGATCTTTTCAGTGGGCCAGCAATTAAAATACCTTGTTGTGGTATTCCCCGCTTCGACTCTTTCGAGTGGGAGAATCTTGCCTATTGCATCCACAAGAGGTTTGCTGTTTAATTCCACTGTTTTATATGAGGTAAAATACAGAGCGGTATTTAAACCTCCAATCACTCTAACACGCACACACACACACATAAAAGCAGCAGCAGCAAACCAGCAATACCAGCACAGTAATGACTCTATGATTTAGCGCAACATTATCTGTTTTTGCCTTATCAGATAACTCAGCACCAGTGATATTTTACCCATCAAAAAATCAAAAACCACACAGCAATGACAAGCTTCCTATCCGCCTGAGGACTTACCCTTAAGGGGTCTCCCAAAAACAGGAGGCTCTGAGAGCCTTTCCTTTGTTTAGTTGAAACGACGTCAACAGGGACTTCAACCCAAAGCATTTAGTTGAATCAAGTGTCAATGTCAACTGGGACTCCAACCCTCAATTTAGTAGCATTTAGTTGAATCAAGTATCAATGTCAACTGGGACTCCAACCCTCAATTTAGTAGCATTTAGTTGAATCAAGTGCCAATGTCAACTGGGACTCCAACCTCAATTTAGTAGCATTTAGTTGAATCAAGTGTCAATGTCAACTGGGACTCCAACCCTCAATTTAGTAGCATTTAGTTGCAACTGGGATTCCAAACCTCAATTCTTAGCATTTTAGTTGCAACTGGGACTCCAACCCTTTATTTATGTCGACTTTATTTTAGTATCATTCGTTTGAAACATTTTAAAATTCACTTACGTTTCTGTAGTTTTCGCACTGTCCGGTTGGATCTCGTCATTCCGCCGTTGGCAGACAAAGTCGGACCTACGGCGCTGGCCCAGCGAAGAATTATACTTCCTGGGTCTTTCTTTCCAGGTCCAAATGACTTCTGGCCATGCATGGATTCAGCGCGTCTTCCTCTGCCTGACAGCGGTTGGTATGAGAGATCCCGGGTTTCGGCACCAAAATGATAGGTATTTTCCTAGAACCTACATAAAAGAACCACAGACAACGTATATGAGTTTTTAGCCGACTTCTGCAGAAGGAGAAAACTCTGTCAGCTCCTCCGAGCTGTTCACAGAGCGTTCTCAAGATCTTTGAGTAGAGCTTGTCTTTTATTTTCAAAATTCAAAGAGGGAGGATAGGCAAGATAGACAGCAGAGAAAAACAGCAAAGGTCGTAAAACAATTTACCTAAACAAAGCAAAGGTCGTAAAACAATTTACCTAAACAACTAGCAACCCAGTTCCAGATGCGATATCTGATTTACGGCCTGAGCCCGGTTCAAATCTTGGTCAAACTGTTTCACCTGAAGATGAACAGGCAGCTGTGACCCCCAGGTCAGTTAATACACACACTAAAGAAGAGAACATTTTAAACTGCTCTAACATTAGACTGAATATGAACTAAAGTAACAACAAAATGATAACACCAAAAAATCTCTAACAAAATGTTTAGTGACAGAGAGGAGGGTTATAATTTGGGAAGAGAAGGAAATGAAAAAATAAAACAATGTATTCGAACAACCAAAACCGTTTTTGTTTATCGGTGTATGGAGTAAATGTCTGGAATGGACTGAATGATGAGTTCAAAACAATACAAATATAAACAAGTAAAAAAAAACTGTTAAAAAATTTGCTTATTGGTAAATATGTTGTATAAGATGAGAGTTTCAAAGACCAAAAATGATATTGATGATATTAAAGATGTATCAATAATTTTACATGTGAGATTTAAGTGTCATGTGGAAATAATCTCAGTTTATCTGGTGTTTGGAGATTTAAATGTTTATAAGTTGATGAATATGAGGGGCAGGAAATCATAAGATCTGCTGCTTTTAAACAGATAATGTAACATTGCATGTCAGCTGGGCCTGATTGTGGAGGTTCTGGTTGATCCAATAGGTGTGTAGCTGAAACGTCCCTAGGGGACATTTAGCCAGGAGACTGATTAGTCTGTTGCTGTCCTGTTGATCCAATTTGTTTTGGAGGAAGGTGAATATTTTAACCCAGATATTTGAGTCGACAGACTGGCGACCTGTCCAGGGTGTACCCTGCCTCTCGCCAGGAACGTTAGCTGGAGTTAGGCACCAGCACACCTCACAACCCCACTAAGGGACAAGGGTGTTAAGAAAATGGATGGATGGATTTGGGTGTGGCCCAATCGGGAATCTGGAGATGACGTGTAGCTGCTCCTCCCAGCTCTTTCACTTCATACTCAGGATGTAAGGCCCAGGAGACGCTTCATCTGACGTCATGCTACAGCTGCTCAGTTGGTAGTGAGGCAGTTGCAGCCAACCCCTCAGAGACACGTTCTGTCAAAGAATACACCATGGTTCACCGCTCAGCTCCTCCTGGAGTTTCTCCTGGTACCAATCCGTCTGCAATCTGTGCTGCCATAGAAGAGGGTGACATGAGGCAGACCTGGAGGGTAGGAACCCAGGGTTTCCACCTCAGGTAGGCAGAGAGGATGCCCGTGTGCTGGATGGTCTCTGGTTACATGTCTGCATACTGGGTGTCCACAGGCTGGAAAAATACTGTCCAAAAGTTCTGACAGAGCCACAGGGTAAAACATTTCCATCTGGGAGAGAAACTGTCAAACCATCAGCACTGCACAAGATGGCTGCTCCCGATGTGATGAGGTCTAGTCCCAGTAAATTACATCTGGAGATGATCAGATCAGATCATCTCCAGTTTCCTCTTTAAAACTCACAGTTTCGATCTGATCAATAAGTTTTTATCTGGACTTTGTTCTTCATGCTGAGATCATCAGAGCTGCTGCTTCATCACTGAAATCTTCATCGGTACGATCTTTAAAGTTTTATCAGTGGAGAAGAATGGAAACATCTTGCCAGTGAAGATGTGTGTGAAGGTGTGTGTGTGTGTTAGTATCCAGATCAGAGAAGGACAGTTTTCCTCTGTCCCAGTCCAGATTCACTCTGATCCTCTGGAGATTCTTCTGGACTGAGAGACGAGTGGAAAGACCTGGAGGAGAACCTGCTGAGTATTGATCTGAATAGAACCCTATAACCAACAACAATCCAGACTTTATGACTACCTTCCTCTGAACAGACTCTTCTAACACACCGAGTCTCCAGATTGAACTGCCTCCAACATCAACATCCCAGCTGTGGTTCCCTGAGTTAAAACCCTCAGAACTCAGAACACAATCCCACCAATCAAATCTCTCTGGATTATCAGGAAGCTGCTGTTTCCCACTTCTAGTCAAACTGGTCAGATCTTCAGACAGATGGAGTTCTGGACCAGCCGTGTTTGGGTCCAGAACCAGAGGAGTGTAGGTCACCATGGTCTCCATGTTGCTCCAGATGTTGAAGGCCAGGTTGCCCAGATGTTTGGCCTGGTCTATCAGAGCTCCTGAGGGCAGCTGTGGATCCTCCAGCAGGGGGCAGCGCTGGACTCTTTCCACTGCAGCCTTGTAGTTGTGCAGGAATGAGACGTCTGCAGCTCTCAGCTCCTCCTCTGTGGCTCTGACTGTGTCTGAAAGAGCTGCTATCTCTCTGCTCAGAGCCTCCATCTTCTCCTTCATCATCCCTCTCTTCTGCTCCTCTTCCTCCCTCAGTACAGCCAGCCTGGCCTCCTCTTCCTCTGATAGAAACTGATGAAGCTGCTTAAACTGCTCCCTAATCTGCCTCTCTGTGTGTCGGGCCTGGACCTTCAGGTGTTCTGCTGTCTGATCAAACTCCTCCTGAACTTTCTTCCTGAGCTCCAGCTTCTCCTTTAAAGGCTCCAGAGTTTCCTGAAGCTTCTTCTTGTGTTGCTGAGCAGCTTCATCGATGGGTCTGAATCTGTGGTTGGTGTGTTTTTCTGAATCTCTGCAGACGAGACAAACTGGCTGCTGATGGTCCAGACAGAAGAGTTTGAGTTTCTCAGAGTGCAGAGAGCAGAGATCCTCTGAAGCTGTTTGGTTTCTCTGCTGTAACAAAGACTCACACAGATTCTTCAGAGCCAGATTTAAAGGTGGATTATCTTTAGAAGATCTCCTTTTACAAACTGGACACTCTCTTCCTGGTTTCTCTCTCCAGTATTTCTGCAGACATTCCTTACAGAAGCTGTGGCTACATGACAGAAGAACCGGATCCTTAAATATTTCCAGACAGACCGGACAGCAGAGATCATCGTCTGATCTGGAAGCCATTTTGTCTCAGAGTGAAGCTGAAACCACAGCAGACAGAAAGTCAAACCAGGAAGTCAGTTTCTCTCCTGTAGAAACTTTCTGAACTTACTTTCACTTTGATTTGATTTGATTTTTCCTCCTGCAGCAGTCTGTGTTTCAGCGTCTAGTTGCTCAGTTCTCTCTCTGTTCTCCTTGTTCAGAGTTAGTTTGATTTCAGTCGGAGACGAAGGCAGGAGTCAGAGTTCATCCTCAGGGTGTTTAGTCAGTGAGTTTTTCTCTATGAACTGTTTCCTGGTTTTTCCAGTTGTTCCTGTTGGAATCAGTCCAGATGCAGAGATGTGGCGCCCTCTAGAGGAATTAATCTTAATCTGCAGTTTTATTAAAACACTACAACTTTTTCTGATTCATGACTTTGTTCCTGCTTGAAGTGAAAATATATTTTTCCTCTCATAAAACTCTTCCAGGGTCTCCACTGTCTATGAAATTCAAATGAACACATTTCATGTTCAGCTTCCTTCTGTTTGCTGTTTTTCTGTCAGTTTCAGACTCTGGAGGTGAAAATGTTTGGTGTTGAGGAAAGATTGTCCTGTTTTCGGAACAACTGGATCAGAATCAGAAATGTTTTGATTTAAATTCAATCAATACCCTGATATTTTTTCAACCTGAAAACTGGAAAACAGTAAATACTCCCGTTTTCAGCTGTAGTATTTTAAAATTCACATTTACTTAATATATAAACCAAAAATAAAACCAGAGAAGAATAAATTAATAATATAACAATAAAAGCTGCTGCAGTAAAATAATGACCCTCAAATGATTCAGGGTCTCCTCCTCCATCCAAGCTGGCAAAGAGCAACACAATCATTGCTCTGATTGCAAACTGAGGATTTCTGTGACAGAGTTTTAAACAGATACTTTAGTTCATACTGATCTTTTTACCTACTAATGGTCAGAAACAGGTGATTCCTCTTTGGTTACTGTGCATAAAACAGAGACTGAACAGCTGATAGAGTTCTGAGTCAAACCAATGAAGAAACGTTGAAACATTTATAGAAGATTCTGCTCTGCTGTGACAGAGATGAAGAAAATATAATAGATCCCAGTTTCCATAAGCAGGAAAAGCCAGTGAGAAAAAACGGCATTACAAACTGTAAAACTGTAAAATGTCTCATTAAGTTTGATAAATAAATAAAAAAACCAACTGTAAGAGTCATATTATTTTTAATTTTCCCATAGTGTCCAGAAGAATATTAAAGTGTTTTTTCAGAATCTCTGATTTTTGATTCTGTATCTGGCAGCTGAAGGAGGAACAGCTTATCCTGCTCTTTCTCGTCCTTACTGATAACTTTGCCTGTGAACTATTTTTAAAGTTACAATTTTTTAGTTATATTTACATTATCAACATCATAACTGGATCACTTCAGACCTAAAGACTGGGAGATTTTGTCACTTTTATTTTTACCTTACTTTTCTGCATCTCCAAGTTGAACTAGGGCAAAATGCCCCCGTCCGACCCCAAGGACATTAGCAGTATTCTACAACGACTTCAGTCTATAGAAATGAAGATTCAACGCCTGGAGGTGAACTTTGAGATCAACGCTACCTGTAGATATGAAACAACTCTTCCTCAAATCATCGGAGAAGTTGTACACCCCGCACCAAGCAGCTCACCCTGGATCGCTCAGGGCGCCAAGCCGAAACAAAAGTCTCACACTGCAGAACCCGTGAGACAACAAAAGGGAGAACCCCTCACCTGGACGAATCAGCATGGCCGGCTCTGAGCCGAAACCGACCTTCAACTTCAACACCTGCTCCGCCAAAGAATAGCAAACAAGCAGCTGGACCCAAGACGGCTCCACCGACCCTGCTCCCAAGGACAAAGCGACCAGCCCGAGCCTCAAAACATTCTGACTCCGTGGGAATCCCAATGAAAAACAGATTTTCTGCACTCCAACCTGAGCCTCTTAGTGAAAACCCACCTTCAAACATCAACAATGAAGCAAAACCAGCACATCCACCCCCCAAAGTTCCAAAGGACAAAGTGACCACTAGGAAAATGAAAGGTATGCCAAGAGGGCTTATTGTTGCAGATGAGGCAGTAAATGGAGTCAGTCATGTTTGCAATCCCAAGAAAATGAGAGTGGTTTCTTTTCTTGGTGACACTGTATCTGATTTGACTCGCAAAGTGCTCTCTCTAACCACTGAACAGCCAAACATGGAGACTTTAGTTGTGCATGTTGGAGCAAACGATCTGGCAAAGCAAAAATTCTGAAAAAGGACTTTAATATTCTTCTGGACAGTATGGGAAAATTAAAAATGAAAATTATTTATCAGTGGTCCAATTCCATCACCAAAATGGGGAGACGAAAAACATTCCAGGCTGGACATAATAAAAAAATGGCTGATTAAAACCTACTCTGCCAGTTCAGTGACTTTCATCGATAACCTCTGGATCTACTGGCAGCGCTTTCACCTCTTTGGAAAAGACAGATGCAGTTGTAACAAACATGGGATAAGGCTGCTCACTACATACATTTTTTATTTTGTCAACAAGAACAAAAATATGACCATCGCTTCAGAAGAACAGGCTCAAGGATGTCTGACTAGGCTGGAGCCCTCCGCTTATCAGAAGCACAGTGTCCCAAAACAAACTGATAAAACATCGACTGGGGACAGAATGACTGGTTCCCTTCCTCATTCCCCTTCCCTCATTTCCCCCCCTCCCTCCTCTTTCCCCCTTCTGTCCCCTTCCCCCTCTCTCTCTGCTCCTACACTCATTCACTGCTTTCACAACATACCTTTGAAGAAATGTCTACCGGATCTGAGTTTCTCAAATTTACAGATGGAATGGATCAAACAGGTTCACCTCAGCACGACTCTCCATTGCGCTAACATAGCAGACCTCAATTCATCTAAGCCACCTGCCTCTGACTTCCCAGAGGATCCAGCACTCTGCGTTTCTGAGGTCTGAGACCGGGGTCCAGATATTATCTTTGCACCTGTCTTCCTCCAGTTTGTGTCTGACCCCCCCCCCCCCCCCCCCCCGCCTCCCTCCCCCGGCACTGCATAACAGGACATTACCTGTCCGGATCACTACAAGAAAAGTTACAAAAAAACAGAAATACAAAAAACAGCTGTCTTAATTCAAACCTCAGACTGATTCCCTGCCTAAAGGAACCTTAGACTGAAGAACTTTCAGCCTCCAAGTCACTTTAACTGACTCTATTAAATACCAGATCTCTCTGTGCTAAAGCTCTATTAATTAATGATTTCATCACCGAGCATAATATTGATGTTTTATTTCTGACAGAAACATGGCTGAATGACAATTATGAGCCCATTGTATTCATTCAATCAGCGCCTCCTATGTACAATTTTTTAAGTGAGAATAGAAAACACAAAAAGGAGGAGGCATGGCTTCAATATTTAAGAATACCATAAACTGTAGTAAAATCTCTTTGGGTAATTTTATGTCTTTTGAGTACCTTCGAATTGAGGTAAAAGGCCACAAATGAACTTTGACACTTCAAAACTCCAACATATATGGAAAATTTCTGTCTTAATTAAGCTTCTGTTTCTCATATGCATTGATTATGATTGCTTGATAATTGTCGGTGATTTCAACATTCATGTTGACAACCCCCCAGACTGAGGGGCAAAAAAGCTCTGTAATATATTAGAGAGTTTTTTGTTTAACACAATATGTCAAACAAGCAACACACACGCATGGACACACACTGGACCTGGTTATCAGTAAGGGTGTGAATATTTCCAATGTCTCTGTAACTGATACTGCCCTGTCGGATCATTTTGCTGTTTTCTTTGACAGTTCTTTATACTTTAACCCACTTGGACAAACAGCTACTATCACAATCGTACTTTCACAGAAAACACTGCAGGAACAATTAATCAAATCTACTTTCCTTCCTCTCCCTTAAGCTATAATGACGTAGATAAATTGGTATATGATTTTCAGTGCAACCTATCAGATATCATTGATTACATTGCACCCATTAAAGTGAAGGTTGTGACTGGTAGGAAGAAATCTCCATGGAGAAATGCACAAACAGTTCAATCTGCAAGACAACTCTGCCATAGGCCCGAATGGAAATGGCGTAAAGCTCAACTGCACGTTTATTATGACATCTACAAAGAAAGACTAGGTAACTATCACACAACACTAAAACATGCAAGAGAGGCTTTCTTTGCAGATGTCAAACGAAAACATTAACAATGCTCGAGCTTTATTTGCTACTGTTGACAGGCTCACAAACCCTCCTATGTCGTTGCCACCTGAACTTCAATCTAATGCCGCCTGCAACAAGTTCTCCAGTTTCTTTTCAGAGAAAATTCAAAAGATCAGAGGACTAATTGGCACATCCACTCCAAAGCCAGTACCAATGCTGTGCCCAAACAAAACAAATGCAGGAAAAATGACCCAATTTCAACTACTAAATTATAAAACCCTAGAAGAAATTATAAGTCAATTAAGCTCCGGTTCCTGCTGTCTGGATATCCTACCCACAAATTTCTTTAAGAAAGTCCTGCCTGTCATTGCTAATGATCTGATCGTAAAATAGTAAACTCATCGCTCTCTTCAGGTGTTTTCCCTCAGGCTTTGAAAACATCCATCCATCCATTTTCTTGCACCCTTGTCCCTTAGTGGGGTAAGGAGGTGCTGGTACCTCTCCAGCTAAGGTTTTGGGTGAGAGGTGGGTACACCCTGGACAAGTGGCCAGTCTGTCGCAGGGCAACACAGACACACACAGGACACACAACAATGCGCACACACACACACACACACTCACACCTAGGGGCAATTTAGACAGACCAATTAACCTGACAGTCATGTTTTTGGACTGTGGGAGGAAACCGGAGTACCCAGAGAAAACCCACGCATGCACCGGGAGAACACGCAAACTCCATGCAGAGAGACCGGGGCCGGGAATCGAACCCAGAACCTTCTTGCTGCAAGGCAACAGCTCTACCAACTGCACCACTGTGCAGCCCCCTTTGAAAACTACTGATAAAAAAGAACAAACTAGACAAATCACTACTGCAGAATTACAGGCCAATCTCCAACCTCCTATTCATCAGCAAAATTATTGAAAAAGCTGTTTTTAAACAATTAAATAACTTCCTAACAATAATGAATCACTTTGACTCCACCAAGTCTGGTTTTCGTGCTCACCACAGCACGGAGACGGCCTAGTCAAAGTGTTCAATGATATCCACATAAATACAGACTGTGGGAGAACAACAGTGCTGGTTCTGTTGGACCTCAGTGCAGCTTTCTAACACTCAATCTTCCCCAGTGTTTTTCACTTAGTTCCACGACTGCAGTGGATTTTATAGTCAGTGTTAAAAGCAGCACAGAGTCTGAAGCGATGGAGGAAATTTACGTCAACATGGAACCTGTTGTACAAACTGCATCTAATGACACAGGTACAAATAAAGTTACAGAGAAATCTAATCTGTATTTAATTACATTTGGTTAAGGTTTTTGTTAAGGTTCGAGCAAAGAGAGGCTCTGCCTCAGTGTGGATTTGGGAATCCTGAATGTTTTACTTTTGGCTGAACTCATTGCCATCAGTGAGTCTTCTAGTCTTCTTAAAGATGAGTAAATTTTAAGAGTAAATTTTATGTTTCTGTAATAAAAATGTCATCAGGACTTCTGAAATCAAACTGATCAAATAGCAAGGGTTTGAAAAGCATAAAACATGGTGACTCAAAGTGTTGCAGAGAATCATTACACTGTGTTACATAAGTTTGATTCATTTTTAGCAACAGATGCATTTGCAGCCATTTAGTTTAGCATGTCTTTAATATCTCCTCTTTTTCACACTATTTACCCAACAATGTATTGTTCAGTGTTACCTCAGTTTAAATTCTACAGGCATAACCAAAATTATGAAACTATAAGTCTTCAGTGAAACTACGATGCTACTTCTCTTTTGCAAACATGCTTGTTGATTTTTTTTCCAGCTCATGACATGACAGCAGATTTTTCTGACATTAGTAACTTTCTGACTGAGCAGAACAGCGCCAGCAAGTTTCCCTCCACGAAAGCCAACTTTACTGAAACGACTCCACGAGACCAAGAGACTTTAAGGTTTGTCAAAACTTTTAAAAATGTGGATCTCATTAACATGTCTAAAACCTTTTCCCCTCTGAATTATAGAGTATAACTAATAACTTTCAATTTGTGGTTAATTGATATAATGTAAATGAACAACTTTTATTGTAATTTATTAAGTACTGTATCATTTGTGTGCTCTAAAAATGACAATGTAAAAGAAACAAAACTTAGTTTTTCTTTTTAACAGAACAGATAAACATCAGTTGTTCCTGTTAATTCAGGGGCTGCAGAAGAAGAAGAAAGGAGCAGATCCAGTAGTGATTAATGATTGGGATTTGTGTTCAGTGTGACATTATTTACCAACAATCATGTAGCTTATTAGCATCGTGTTACATAAAACCTAAAGATAAAATGTACACTTGTCATTTATAAAGCAACAATTTTACCCGTCGTACTCCGTGTTTCTCTTTCTTGTTAAAACTCTGACATGCTAAACAAACACTGGAGGATGGTTGTGGGGAGGATCGGTTCAGCATGAGTCGTTTTGATTGTGTCTTAATGTGACTTTTACTACGAGACTTTATGGACCTCCAGTGGTGTCCAGTAATAAAGAAACAAAGAAAGAAGGCAGCAAACGTACATGTTGGTCCCACAATGTTCCCCTGAAAATATGGATAAAATCAGACATTACAGGGTAAAAGTAATTTGAACAGGGGAAGCATATAAACAAGTCAAGTCAATAACAGGTCAATGACATGATGCAAGCTGCATTTTTAACTCAGATAACTTAACTTTTTTTTTACCGACTTAATACATTTAAATTGCTGCACTGACCTATTGTAAATTAGTGTTTTATAAATGTATTAAGAAATGTTACAGATTTCCCAAAGGACTGAACTGAAGAGAAATGATGAGCAATGTGTTATAGGTTGACGAAAGCAAAGATCGGTATTTATTTGGTAACATAAAAAGTTCGTTTTTGAGGTAAAACTAATAAATTACAAATATCTTCCAATACATTTTCCCACATACCATAACTTGGTGTCTGAGCAGGTAAATTTCATCCCTTGCAATAATAAGAAGCTGTTGTCAGATTCCATGATCTTAAGTTTCGTATACAAACAATTTTCAAAGAAATAAGTCATAATATCCTAACGGTTAATGGGCTCTGGTTGTTGGTCAACATCTGGCGCCATCTTGTGGAGAATAATTAATACTGCAGCAGATAATTTAAGGTTTCAGCAAAAACTGTCACCTTAATTGGTTCACTTTGCTAATATTTATTATAGATGGATATTTTTGTTTTCAAATCATACACATTTGGACCAGTTTGACTCATACTTACTCAAAGTTGCTTTATTTTTCAAGATGATTGTCATGGCGAATTTATTTGCACTAAAATCACCAATTAGATGAATCCATTTGGTGTCGAATCACAGCCTAAATGTTTTAAACACTTTAAAAAAAGAAAACAAGCAGAAGCTAAATATCAATAGCTCATTTTAAAAATCATCAGAATTTAACACCAACCATTAAAATTATTGTAAAATCACTGACACAAAGTCTGTGCAGCACGTCTTCATCTCCTCCAGTTGACTAATCCATCCAACTGTTCATCCAACCAACAAACCATCCAACTGTTCATCCAACCAAAAATCCATCCAACTGTTCATCCAACCAACAAACCATCCAACTGTCCATCCAACCAACAATCCATCCAACTGTTCATCCAACCAACAATCCATCCAACTGTTCATCCAACCAACAAACTATCCAACTGTTCATCCAACAACAAACCATCCAACTGTTCATCCAACCAACAATACATCCAACTGTTCATCCAACCAACAAACCATCCAACTGTTCATCCAACCAACAAACCATCCAACTGTTCATCCAACCAACAATCCATCCAACTGTTCATCCAACCAACAAACCATCCAACTGTTCATCCAACCAACAATCCATCCAACTGTTCATCCAACCAACAATCCATCCAACTGTTCATCCAACCAACAATCCATCCAACTGTTCATCCAACCAACAATCCATCCAACTGTTCATCCAACCAACAATCCATCCAACTGTTCATCCAACCAACAATCCGTCCAACTGTTCATCCAACCAACAAACCATCCAACTGTTCATTCAACCAACAATCCATCCAACTGTTCATCCAGGTTTTGAGGTGTGTGAATTTCTGAACAAGATAGTACAAAAATATATAAAATATATAAAAATTGAGAGTTAAAGATTAGAGAAAATTTTGCTTTGCAAAGGTTTATAAAATCTGAAGAATTTCCTGCCAGAACCAAAATAATAATGTGAAGAAAAAAAAATTATATCGCAGCAGGTAAAGAAAACCAAACTCTAAATCTATTGTTAATCTCTTCATGTTAAATAAATGAAAAAATATATTACTTATTAAATATTTAGCCATTATTGCAGTTTGAATCAGGCAGAACTGATCTGATCGTTTCCATAGCAACGATCAGAAGCAAGACCTTGCTCCAGAACTACAGCGAGCTCACTGATGAGGTCATAGATTACATCATGTTCATCACAGCAGATCAAAGACGTTCTGAGGCTTTGAATGCTGGAATCTCAACACATCAGCCAGAATCCAAATGCTTCTCTAAGATTAGTTTCTGTCTAGTGAGTATTTTTATTTTTTGAAGATGCCATACCCTTTTGTTTTATCACTTGGCTTAGGCGTCGGGTATCTGGTGACAAAAGGGATGAGGAAGGTTTTTGATCATTTCTTCCCAGGAGATGAATCAGACGAAAGGACCACTCAGGACAACGAAGAGAAAGATTGGTTCTGGGACGGACTTCCATCCCGTCCCGAAGCACAATCTGACCCGGCTGGGGAGGATGAGAAAGATTGGTTCTGGGACGGACTTCCATCCCGTCCCCAACCACGAGCTGACCCGGCTGGGAAAGTTTGTGTAGAACAGGCGGCAGATCCTGAGTCTACAGAGACTTCACAAAACAGGACTGCAGATAGTAGAACTGATCAAACCGACCCAGCTGGAGAGGTTTCAGGGAACGTCACAGCTTCCAAGCTGTTTTTGGGAGGGACTGTTCCCAAAAACAAAACGACCGCGGACAATACAGATCACTCGAAGGATCAGGAAAGACTAAACCACCCAGCATGGGGTGGTTCAACATCTTCTTCTGAAGACAGACTTTGGGCCCAGGTTCTTAACGGTGCACGAAAGAAGAACCACCCCGGACGGGGTGGCTCACCATCGGAGGAAGAAGACAGACTTTGGGCCCAGGTTCTGAACGGTGCACGAAAGAAGAACCACCCCGGACGGGGTGGCTCACCATCAGAGGAAGAAGACAGACTTTGGGCCCAGGTTCTGAACAGTTCACAGATGAAGGACCACCCCGGACGGGGTGGCTCACCGTCGGAGGAAGAAGACAGACTTTTGGCCCAGGTTCTGAACAGTTTACAAAGTATGAACCACCCCGGACGAGGTGGCTCACCGTCAGAAGAAGAAGACAGACTTTGGGCCCTGGTTCTGAACTGTTTACAAACGAAGAACCACCCCGGACGGGGTGGCTCCACCTCTTCTTCTTAGGAAAAACTTTGGGCTCAGGTTCTGAATCGTTCACAAAATAAGAACCACCCCGGACGGGGTGGCTCACCGTCGGAGGAAGAAGACAGATGAGGAGAAAATTTGGGACCAGTTTTTACTGTGTTCCCTACAGAAAAACTGATACAGTTTTTCTGTAGGTGAAGTTATCTATGACTTTCTAGAACAAAATGATTATTTTGTGATTACAGCTGCCGTAAAGATGGGAGCCTCATGACAACGACGGAGGACAACCTCTGTACAAGTTTCCCTACAGTCTCAGAAATTGTTGGCAGTTTTTAAAGCGTTCTGAAGACGACGTGTACAAGAAGGAGATTCATCATGAAAATCAAACACATGAAGAGAAACACCACACGCTGCAGAGAATCCTAGCTAACGATTTCTCCTGCCACTCCTCTCAAAAACAACCAAGCTGGTTTTGGAGAGGAGCAGGAAACAATGAATATTGTGAATCAACTATAAAAAGTTAATATCCTGTTTGCAGGTTTCTCTCCGGACGCTCCGGCTTCCTGCTACAATCTAAAGTCATCATTGTTGGGTTGATTAGTCTCTAAATTTTCCTTTGGTGTGAATAAAACATTCATTTTGTGAATAAAACATCAGGGCTGCACAGTGGATCAGTTGGTACCACTGCTGCCTTGCAGTAAGAAAGTCCTGGGTTTGAATCCCAGCCTGGTTCTTTCTGCATGGGGTTTTCTGCTTCTCCAGGTTCATATGTGGGTTCTATTATATTATATTATAATTATATAATAAATAATTATTCATTATAAATAATCATAATTAATTATAATTAATCAAAAAATAATTATTAATATATATATATATATATATATATATATATATATATATATATATATATATATATATATATTTTTTTTCACTACAGGGTTGAGATAAGGCTCTAAAACATCTCATTCTGAACTGAACTTTACCTAAGAAGGATTTAGAATAAAAATGTAATGAACATTTTTATGTTCATTTTTTATGTTCATTACATAAAAATGTTTGGGTCGGTCTGTTGGGTCGACCCAACAGACCGACCCAAACATTTTCAGGTCACTTTTAAAGTGTATGGAAGTATTTTGGTGTCATGATCACGTTGATGTCGTCTCGTCCAGAAGCCGATGTGATCATGTTGATCCGGGTGGATCCATTTCTGCTGCTGCCTGGACCGTCCTACCATCCAACCGGGTCGTGACCCCAGTCTGTTGTTCTGATGTTCTTCTTCATCTCTTTGGATTGTTTGAACAAACTGTAAGTTTGCTTTGTTTCCTACTTGAACTTTGTCTTCAGGAACTTTCCTGCTTGTTTCTTCTCTCTGATGTTTGGAGAAAATGTTCACTTCTGATTTAAACTCAAAGTTTAATCTTTCTTCCTTTGGAAAGTTAATCTACAGGATTATTAGATTATTGATGAACTGGAATCAAACATGATGAACAGCTGATGTTTCTCTGTTTTCTTCTCTGAACAAACTGCTTCATATTTTTGTTTCCTGGTATCAAATTCTTGTCTCCACCATTAAAGTCAGAATCAACAGTTTTCTGTTGCTCCCTTTCAAAATAAAACATATTGTTAAAATGTGTTTGATTCAGTCAGATTATTAAATAGTTAATCTTCTCCACGTGTAGAGTTTAATGACAGTGAACTAAAATCATTCCTGTTGTTCAGGTTGAACAAGTGACTGTGAATGTTGCTCCATGTCTCCATCTAGTGGACTGATAGTAGAAGTGCAGCAGCTGATGCAGCTTCCTCTCCTCTGTAAATCTTGTTTAGCTGCTGCTGCCACCAGCAGACGTGGCTCAGTTTAATGTTCCATGTCTGACCATGTTGGAGGAAAAAGAGAAAAATATTCTGCTGCTCTGACCTAAAGAACAGGCCTTCTGATGGTTGGGATTCATTATCAATTTGGTCATAAAAAGTAAATATTTCTGTAAAGACTTTCACTGGTTCTGTCAGAAGGAATGGACCAGAACTCCAGCAATGTATCATGAGAACCTTGTGGAAGGAAACCAGAACCTTTGACCCAAATTAGACTGAAGGAAATTCTGACCAAACCTGAGGAGATGGATGCAAACTTCTAAATATAAAGTTATGAAACTGTCTCCAATATATATTTATTTATGTTTTTCTCTTTCTTATTTCTGAATCATGGGACATTTCATATTCTGGGGTAAAAGTTACTCAAGACATCAAAATGTACAAATAATCTGAATTCAGATTTAGGATTAAGTTACTTAATTAATCCTGAGTTTAAGTAAGTTACTTACTTACTTACTTAAGTTACTTACTTAAGTAAGTAAAGTTTATTCATAAAGCACTTTTCACAGACATAGAATCACAGCACTGTACAATAGAGTTATACAAAAATACACAAAGCCAACAAAAGAACTGCGACTACAACTCCTGACCTGTGGCTACAACTCCTGAGGTGGGCCTCCCATACCTGAGCTACTGTTATCAGACTGTTATCTGACGGAATGGAAGAGCAAAACACCTGGAGGAGACGGAGCGTTTAGGTCCAGCAGCATCTTCATGGTGAAGCAGTGAAAGTTCTCCAGGAACTAATGAGGCTGGGACGTCTAAAGAGGTGAAGCTCATGTCTCTGCAGGTCTTCATGGAGGACAGCTAACAGCTTCAACAAAGGCGTCAGATGAAGAGCTGATGAGGAAAATGGTTCCAGCTCTGGAAGCAGATTCTCAGAGCTTTGGGAGGATCTGACAGAAACCAGGACTTTTTCTGGAACCAGACAACAATCACCACATTTTGGTCTCGGTTACAAACTCAGAGGAAACTAGTGGGAGGAGGAAGAGGTGAGGATGATGACGGGATGAAGATGATCAACACTGTTCACAAAGTTTATAATTAATGCAATGGTTTATATTAAATTTCCATCAAATCTAAACAATTATTTTATAAAACAGTCAAAGATCCTAAAAGGTGAATTATGGAGCAGCAGCTCAATCAGTGAAGAGGAGATTAAAGTTTAAAACGTCTCTCTGGCTAATTGGATCTTAGAGAAAAGAAACATTTTCTAGAGTTCAGGGTTTTCTATTCATTTCAACCTGAAACTGATAAAAAGTTAAATATTTTAAAAAGATCAAAATGTCTAAAAACCAGAAGCTGCAGCTGTCCTGGATGAACTGAATGTTTAGATGTTTGAATGGCTGAAATCATCCAGAGGATGAAGGAAGTGGTTAAAGGTCAAAAACTTCCAGAATCAACTTGAAGAAAGAAGAAGAAACAGGAGGATAATAGTGCTGAGGCAGCATTCACACAATGAAACATCTGGACTCACCAAGCCTTTCTGCAGTTCCTCACAGCTGGAGCCAGTCTCAGTCGTCCGCCATCTGATGTCTTGTACTTCTCCAGGTCCAACCCATCCAGAACCTTTGACATCTGCAGCATGAAGGCCAGAGCTGAACAATCAGTCACTGAGAGCTCCTTCCCTGAATCCAGCAGCCGTTGGATCTCCTGATAAAATGAAACGTCGTTCATCTCCACCAGACAGTAGAAGATGTTGATGCTTCTGTCAGTAGAGATATCATCAGTGTTCATCTCCTTCAGGTTGGTGATGATTCTCTGGATGGTTTCTGGACTGTTCTCTGTCCGAGCCAGTAGATGCTCTAAGAGTTTCTGGTTGGACTCCACAGTGAGACCATGAAGGAAGCGGACAAACAGGTCCAGGTGGCCATTTTTATTGCGGAGCGATTTCTCCATGACTTTCTTCATGAACTCATCTAGAGATGTTTCATTGTATTCTTCTCCCAGGAACGTCTTGATCACCTCTGACCTCCTGCTGGTGAAGCAGTGGAGCATGTAGACTGCAGCCAGAAACTCCTGGATGCTCAGATGAAGAAAGGAGTAGACAGAGATGTTGCGCGTTCCTCTCTCCTCTTTAAACATCTGAGTGAAAACTCCTGAGAACAACGCAGCATCTTTGAATGTTGATGCCGCACTTATCAAGGTCTTTGTCATAGATCAGGTTTCCCTCCAGCAGCTGATCTAAAGCCAGACTACCTAGAGACTCAATCAGCTTCTTGTTCTCTAGAGCTTCTTCAGCTCCTTCTCCATTCTTTTCCTCCTTTATTTTGTTCTGAAGCAACAAGAACTTGATGTACATCTCAGTCAGGGTCTTGGGCAGCTCTCCTCCCTCTCTGGTCTTCATCATTTTCTCCAGAACTTTAGCAGTGATCCAGCAGAAAACTGGGATGTGACACATGATGTGGAGACTTTTTGATATCTGGATGTGGGAGATGACCCTGCTTGCCTTCTCCTCATCATCTCTGAATCTCTTCCTGAAGTACACCTCCTTCTGGGGGTCAGTGAACCCTCTGACCTCTATGGCCCTGTCAATAGAGTTATCTGGGATCAAACTGGCTGCTGCAGGTCGTGTGGTTATCCAGAGGAGAGCACAGGGAAGCAGTTTCCCAGTGATGAGGTTTGTCAGCAGAACATCCAGAGAGGTGGACTTTGAAGGATTATTCAGGACGGGATTCTTCTGGAAATCCAGAGGAAGTCGACTTTCATCCAGACCATCAAAGATGAACAGAACCTGAAACTTTTTAAAGCTGCGGATTTCTGCGTCTTTAATGTGTTTAAAGAAGTGATGAATCAGTTCCACCAAGCTGAAAGTTTCTTCTCTCAAGTTATTCAGCTCTCTGAAAGTGAATGGAAATATGAAGTCGATGTTCTGGTTGGTTCTGCCTTCAGCCCAGTCCAGAGTGAACTTCTGTGTTAACAGTGTTTTTCCAATGCCAGCTACTCCCATGGTCAGCACTGTTCTGATCCATTGCTTTCTACCAGGGTTGGGTTTAAAGACGTCTTCCAGGTTTATTTTTGTTCCTTGATTACTGGATGCTGTTTTAATCTGTCTGACCTCATGTTCCTGGTTGACCCCTGCAGTTCCTCCTTCTAAGATGTAGAGCTCTGTGTAAATATCATTCAGAGAGGTTTTCTCTCCACGTATTGCAATGCCTTCACAGATAGATTGGAACGTGTCCAGAAGAGACTCTTTGAGGTCATGTTGACATCGATCATCAAAATCTGAACAAAGAGATAAAAACACAAGATGAAACACTTGAAAAAATGAAGACGCAATTGATTGAATTTTAATTTGATTGTTTCTTTATCAGGATGTTTAAACAAAGGACTCATTCAAATTATAGACCATGAGGAGGATTTCATTCAGAAGAAACATAAAACATTCAAATCATGAAGAAAACAAGTCATGGAGCTTTATGGTACCACTTTGCTTGTTAATAAATTGACTGGACTACAAACATCATGCTGAACATTCAAAGTGTTTTCACACTAAGAGTCGCCTCCTGCCAATCTACAGGAAAACTTTTCTATAGTTTCTGACCTACAGCCCAGCAGGTGGAGTGCAATCATAATGCTCCATTTATTTTTGTTATAATTAGTCACTGTTGGATGAGTTCACTTCCACCCAGTCATGATTGGTGAAGGGACTAACCTAAATCAGAGGAGTCGGAGGACAAACTCAGCTGATTGGACAGGGTAGGATCTATGTTGTGAAGACGTTTGATCATCAATCTACTGGCTCTCTGTCCTTTCATCCTCACAGCATCGATGGTCTCCCGGGCCTTGTTTGTGGTCACTGGGTTCCCTTCAAATATCGCCCGTTTCTCCGAAAGATTAAAGACACCATCTGTTTCCAGGTCGTCGAGGAGCTGAATCAGGTTTTCCTCAGAAACTCTCTTCACAAACTCAGGGCGAACCTTGAAAAGTTTTTTCTCTGCAGGCAGAAATCAGAAACATAATTAATTCAAACTGAGAAAAACGTGATGAAGATCAACTATTCATGTTGCTCCATCCAGGGATTCAGAGTCTGTTGATCAGCTCCTCAGGTCTAAACCTGTTGTTGTGTTTCTGCCTCATATCTGAGTGACGACCACTGATTCTGTCTACATGAGACCAAATAAAGTTTCTGCTTCATCACTTTCTTTCCTCACTGCAGGAAGAACAATAAAAGAAACACCTTCTAAATATGGAGCTGCACTATTTTAGGAAAAAAGGAAATTATTATATTAGTGGTGAATATTGTGATGAAAATATTGACTGATTAACATTTTCATCACTTTTCTTTCTTCATTTCCATCTCTAAACTTAAGCATCTCTGACACCAAGTGATGGAATAAAAGACACAGAATGTCTGAGATAAATTATTAATAAATGATGTGATTACTGGATAAGTTAATCAGTGTATATAGTAATATTCCTGAAGTATCAGAGCTGCTGGCCTGTTCTTCACTTCGGTTCCTTTTAGTTTCACCAGAGCTTCACTGAACAGGAAGCATGAAAACAATAAGACACTGAGGCTGAGCTTCATCACATGGCAGCAACACAGGCTGTGATTGGTCAGTTTGTTCCTTTAAGATTCTTCATTTCTGCTTCTGATCACTTACCAAAATCCTCTTCCTGTTTCTCTGCCATCTTTTACCTGGAAAACATGAAGATTCGTTATGTTTCAGACTTTATTTCATGAATAGTTTATTTCATGCAGTTGGAATGGGAACTATAAATACCCTAAAAGTACTTATTTAAAACACATGAGCACAGACCCTAAAGAAAAACATAATTATGTAATCATGAAAGCTACAATGTCAGAGCAAACTATTAAAAAAACATCTGTGGTATAAAAATACATTTATCACATCTTTCTTTACAAGAAATGACGTTCCTGACTGTTCGTCTGATTTCCTTCAGGTTGAGATGTAAACATCTTCACCTCTTGCTTTTTGCCATCTGACTGTAATGTGTGGCTCCTGCCACCAGGTGGCAGCATCAGCTGCAGAAAGCTCCTCTAGTTTTCTGCTATTCTGGCTTGAAAAGCCCAACTTCGGTTCCCATTTGGCTAAACAACAACTTAACACATTACAGTTTACTTGGAAACTAAAAGACTCACTGCAGCCATTTGAGTCAAAGGTCAAAATCCTGCCACCAACCCAAAGAGGAAAAGCATATATTACATAAACACAGACATTTAGCACTGAACCAAAAATAGCTAAAGATTTAACTAGTAGATTTATCTACTTCACAGGGAACTTTGATTTGTTTCATTACAACAAGTTCAGACTAAAGGAGAAAATGAAGGCTGGAAATATCAGTGAAAGATTTGAGTGATTAAAATATAAAACATGTAAACAGAGTTACTATTAAGAGTAAATTATTACTGTGATTGAACCAATAATTACGCAAATATTTGCTAATTATTTTAAAAACTCAAAATAGAGCGATGGTCAGAGTGGAGGAAAGTTTTCTTGGTATTAAAGAAACTTAAACATCTGAGCTTTCACAACCAAATCTCAGAGTTTTAGTTAACTTTTTATTTGTAAGGTCAAAATGTCAAAAATATAAAGAAATAAAAATAAAACAAAACATTTGATCCAAAATGGCCGACTTCCTGCTGGGTGTGTAAATCGGGTCCAATAGTTTTTACAGGTTTTGATGTTTTAACTCTGTTCAGGTCTAAATAACAGCTGTGGATGTTTTTAAATACTCTAGGGGGCGCTGTGTTGCTATGTCACCATAATCACTTATTATTGATCAATAATTGATTGAAATGTGATCAGCTGTCCTCTGTCACCACAGACTGATTCAATCTACTGATAAAAGCCCAGATAAATCCTCTCTGAACAATAAATTATTGAATTCATATTGAAATATTTTCCATCCACCAACCAGAACCCATATATCTCAGCCGGGCCACAAACACTCAGAACCTACTGGTACCACTTTGACTCCACTATGAAACTGGGAGCAAACTCAGCTGGTTGTCTGGGTTACAGATGAAAACTCAGAGTTCCTGGTTGAAATCAGGAGCTGCAGCTCTGAACCAGAACCAGAACCAGGCCCAGTTCTGGTTCTGTCCAGCAGCTCAAAGAGAGAAAACCCAGTCAGGACTGGAAACCAGTAGAAAGTGGAGTTAAAACTCACCTTAGATTCTCCTTCTGTTCACACAAACCGAGTCGGAGCAAACTGGAGAACTGGACCCGATTCTCCAGAACCTGAACCGGACCCACCTCAGGTTCCGCCCCCTCTGACAGCAGAGGTGTGTTCACCTGTTGAAATGACAGGAATCCTGTCTGATCATTGATACCAGGAAATAAATGTTTAAAAACAATAAATTCACATTTTGGTTTAAATGTTCTTTATGTTTTAAATATATTTAGTATTTTGAATCAATATTTTATTAAATTAATGGAGATTTTCAATTTTATCTATTAAGAACTTTAACAACCAACAAGTTTCTGCTCAGAAACACAAGAGCAATAAAACTAATAATAGTTTCTGCTTATTCTGATCTGAGCCAACGAGCCAAGAACCTTGAAATGTTGAATTTTCTCCACATGTTGACACGACTCTGATATGTTCATATTATCAAATACAGATTTTATTAATTTATTTAATCTTGTTTAATGTTGATCTGAAGGGAACTTTGATTCTCACCTGAACCTCTTTCCTTCTGAACATAATGTTCTTTAAGCTTCGGCCTCTTTTAGCCTGGAGGCATCACACTGCTACAAGTTTGAACGTGCAGTAGGCATTTACTGGAAGATGTTTATGAGTTTGTGTCTCTGCTGTGCAGGAATGTTTCCTCATTCTTCAGTTTGGGTCGAGGTTCATCTGTCACACAGTCGGCCTCACATTTAACTCTACAATATTTAAATTTAACGTAGAAATGTCTTTGTTTGCTGCATTTTCTAACATACTGCTTCTGATAGTGTAGCAATAATAATGAAATATAACATCTAAAACTGAAATATGACTGTGTAAAAGTTTTAAAGCCGTCAGGATAATTACGTTGGGAAATTATATTGACAATATATTGTTTACTGCAGTCAGTGCATTAAGTCAACTGTTTTTGACTTAATGCACTGACTGACTGTCACATGTCGCACAGAACCCAAGTAGTATAGCTTTGCTGGAAAAACAAATATCTTTTCAAAAATTTCTGTAAAAATAAAAATTGTACAAAGTCACTGACCCTGAATATAACACTAAGTGGGATAGTAACTGAGTAAGACATAAAATAATGAGCTCATTATTTTGTGTTTAGTGATTCTGACCAGCTTGATTCACACATGTTTTTATCAATATTGATGTGAAATTGGCTGTAGATTTAACCCACTTGGCCTGACAGATATTTATTTTACCATCACATCCAAATTCAAAACCACTCCACTTTATTTGCAATGATTTTGATTTTTTCATGTGGTTTATTTGTTAAAACAGACCAAATACAGTGACTGTCCCAAATACATTTTGTGTTTAGAATATCTGGCCCATATTTACGGAGGACTGAAACTAACATGCTTAGAAATAAATGCAGAAAAATATTCGTCTTTTTTATTGAATATCAAGTTAAACAGAACTGCGCAATAAAGAGGCCCAATTTAAAAATGTTTTATATACTTTGTGTTCAGCTGCACATGTTCTATCATTTGAGATAAAACAGGTTTTAAAAGGAACAAATGGTCTATGATTTGAATTTTATGTATAATTGCAATTATATAAAAAAAATAAAAATGACTTGAAATTAAAGGTTCCTGACTTGAGACTTGACTCGGACTTGAGGACGGAGACTTGAAACTTACTTGAAACTTGCAACACAGTGACTTGGTCACACCTCTGGCAATATTCAAACCCGCAATTTAACAAGATATGTAAATCAGAGCCGGACCACCATGCATATGCTGTCTTTACAGAATTACACTATTAAAAATATGAACAAGGGCTCAATGCAACCTTTTAGTGACTGTAATCTATATAAAAAGATCTGCCTTTTTGCTGCAGTGGAGATGAAGATGGTCCATTCAGGAAAGCAGAGCTGCATCAAACTTGTGATTCTCACATGACATCTTGAGCAGGACCTAAAATCACAACACAAGATTTATGATGTGTGCAAATAAATGTTTATGTTTGGTAAAAATGAGTTATTTAGTTTAAAAGAAGTCTTTTAAACAAAACTTTTTGTTTAAAAAAATCATTACAATTCCAAACGTTTTGATTACAATTTTATTTTACTTAACTGAGGTTAGTTTTTTTTCCATTGAATAATTGGGAAACAAATTTAACTTCATACTCTGTGAATCAGAAACTAAACTTAGTCTGGGTTGAGTTTTTTCCCCTTCATTAATGACTTTTATTACATTCATTATATCTATCATGGTAATTCAGGGTGAGTTATTTTTGATTCTAAATGAATATCCTTGTTGGACTTTTATTTAAGTTTTATTCTCCTTCAAGATACATTTACCTAACGCCAGAATAAATTAAATGTACATTATGCAGCAAAGGAAATGACTTCTTAAAATGTTGGGTAATAAGTGGCTAAAAAACTATACGATGAAAAGAAAAAAAGTTATATGGAAATTGTTTGTGTAAAAAGAAATAAAAACAGAAAGACGAACAAACCCTAATTGACTCTTATTTGCTTCTTTCCTTTTCCTCTGTCTGATCCTCGCTGCAGCGCGTCTGACCTCTGACCTCAACTCAGACCTGTTCGGCCGATCAGATGACGTCCCTCCTTCATCACCAGCCAATGACAGTTGATGAAGAAGCAAGAAAGGACAGGACGATTTCTACCACCTGGACACTGAAGGCACTAAAGTGTCCGCTGATCCTAATTCCTGGACATCTGGGAACTGCCATGCAGCAGAACTACTGTATGGCGTCCTGCTGGACATTTGGACTGGAACTACAGTATATCTCCATGTTTGGCTCCAACTGAACTCTTTAGCTTGTCATAATCTTTAGCTTATTTGAAGCTAAAGATTATGACACATGGGCAATGCCATGTGTAAAAAAAAGAGGGGGAGGGGATAAGGGTGAGGTAATACTATATAACTACTAAATTCTTACATAAAAAAAATTTTGGTGATGAACTTTTGAATTAACAAATACAGTTAGATGATGATTGATGCTTTCTCTAAATGGGTTGAAATAATTCCAGCAAAGCATGTAGATGCTTTGACGGTAGCAAAGGTTAGCTGCCAACACATAACATTCCACAGACTGTTTACAGTGACAAGTGAAACAAAACATGGCTGTTCACTTGGGAATGACATTTAAAAACCACTGTGCCTATCACCCACAGAGTGCAGGGCTGGTGGAAAAACAAATGGTATTGTGGAAAGCAGATTAAGAAATTGCATGGCAGACACTGGTTGACCCTGGCCAGAATGTTTAGCCTTGGTGAAGCTCTATATGAGAATCACCCCAACAGCAAATGGTTTAACACCTTTTGAAATAATTCATGGGAGAGCTTACAGATTGCCTCTGTTTGCTCCAGACTTACAGAAAGCAGATGAAAAACAAACATTAGCAGATTATACGATCAGAACTCTTAAACTGAAGGAAGTGTCCTGTGCAAATTTACTGCCTTCTGATTCTCTTCCTTCACAGGAGGCCGCTCCCATCGAGCCACTCCCATGGGGACTCCATATGCCAGATGGATCTTCTACTGCGCTGTGACTGCAGCATGTCTGATGTTTGGAGGAGGAAGTGACATCACTTTCCACCCACATGACTACAGCACCAACCTGTTGTGGCAGCTGATGAACAGCACTGCTCACGAGGAGAAAGAGGTGAACTGCTATGTGTGTGCGCAGCTGCCAATCGCCACACACAACTCAGGTCTGCGTGCAGGACACATCACTGATGACAAGCAGATGTGTCTCTATGGCCTGAGCACACAACCACGACTCAGCGTGCCAATGAAAAGAAGAAAATGTGAATGGTGCAAAAAGGGTTATTCTGTTCTACTTCGTACAGGAGATGCTGCGAAAGGGCTTTTTGGATCTATGAACTGTTCCTTTAATGCTGACGTACTCCCGTTTCCTTGGAAAATACCAGAAATACCAGAGACATTTCTTTAGCAGGAGCTAAACCCGGGTCTCTGAGGATCTGCGTTTTCAGCGACGGACACGTTTCTCTTGGGATGTTACCTTGGAATTTGTGTAACAAAGTTTACACCTACTGCAAAACGACACCGAATTACATCAACTGCATTGCCTGCAGGGGTCAAAGGGCGACCCCCGACTGCAAAGTCTGGAAGGACAACCCAGACTGTGACAACTTGCTTCAGGAGAGGAGTTTCACATCGGATGAGAGGACGACAGGAGACAACACTGTGCAGCGCCATAGTGCCTGGAAACTATGGTTTTCGGGTGATGGCAGACTGGTACTTCCTGTGTGGAAATGGAGCTTACATGGTCTTGCCACGCTATTGGGGAGGACTGTGTGCCTTGGTCCCCTTAACCAGCCCAATTGCATTCATCAGGAAAGGACATCATGTTCTAGCTGCCCGCTCCAAGCCTGCAGTTATACCAGAGGTCAAACGCTTGGGAGGCCTCACGGTGGACACTGGAGTTCCTTGGGAATTTAAAATCTGGAATGTTGGAGAAAAGTTCATGCAAGGCCTGTTTCCATGGGTCGGAGTAGGAGAGGTTTGAGATCACGTTGAAAATCACAGATATGGATTACTGCGACTCATCAACAGCACACGTCAGCTGGCCAATGGCATCGTGAGAGTGCTGACTGAACTGAGAAACATGGTTTTGCAAAATCGTGTTGTGCTGGACTTGCACACAGCCTCTCAAGGTGGTGTCTGCAAAATCATTGGTTCAGCGTGCTGTACATTCGTTCCTGACGAAACAGGAACTGGTGGGACTATTTCTGATGCTCTACATGAGCTGGAGGAGCTTAAGCATTACGTGGAAGGAGCAGCACAAGGATCATCTTCTTTTGATTTGCTTTCGAGGCTCATTTCCGGACCATGGTGGAATTTACTGTTGAAGATTGTAACACCGTTTTTGACTGTGTTGATTCTTTTTTGCCTGTTTACAGGATGCGTCATTCCATGCCTTCGACGTTTGATACGTAAGACATTCAACACTGCTGTGGTCAGCTATCAGCTGATGAAAATAACCTATGACACAAATGAAGATGACTTGTTTGAATATTTCTGATGACAAAGTGCTGTAATCAATGAGAAATTAATTTGTTTGCTGAATGATTCCCACACTGAAAATGTGAAAACAAGTGCTGCTAGTGATGAGAAGACTGCATTTGATTTTTGCTCTTTCTTTTATTTTTTCATTTATTTCATTGTATTTCTATGTTTAGATTAGAAGAAAAATTCATGCATTTATTTTACCTATTCTTTTTCTTTTCTTTGCTCAACTTTTGAAGAAAGTTTACACACATGGTAAAATGATAAAAATGTTTTGGTTTTATCATTTTTGTTATTTACTTTAGTCATATTCAGTCTAATGTTAATCAACGTTCAGTCTAATGTGAGTCAGTAAATGACGTGATGCAAATACTTTTTGATTGTTGTGTTGAATATCGGTGTACCGGTGAACTGATTGTTCCCTCCGGAGTTCGCTCTCAAGGGAAAGAGCTTGATGACCTGTGTGTTAGATAGAGCTCGCCGCCTGTCTTATTGTTCATCTTTTCTGACTATGTTTTCCCAAACAAAAGGCCTGCTCAAGCAGAGTGTGGCAGAACGCTCTGTGAACGACTCAGAGGAGCAGTTTGCTGAGTCTTCTCCTTTTGCAAAAGCTTGGTCATAAAATTCACATACGTTGTCTGTGATTCTTTTAATAAAGGTTCAAAAGGAAAAATACCTATCATGTGTTGTCTTTTCTCTTAAGACTAAAATGTTCCCAAACTTTGACAGTTTTTGTTGCTTTCATTCCTTCTTCTAAGCATCTCCGTTTCCCTCCGTAGCTATAAACTATGGCACAAACGCGTCAAACGTTTGCATTGTGCAACACAAAAACCTTCTGGCTAGACCGCAGTGCGCTGGATAGTTTAACAGTATTATTTATTACAATTTAATTAACGAAGCTTCGAGGCAAATTAATTTACCTCGAGGATTTTCAGTAATCGAGGTAGTTGAATTATTAGAGGAATCGTTTCAGCCCGAGTCCAAACTGGGGAGAGTTTAGCTGGAAACTAAGAATGAGATTTTTTACAACCCCCAAGGTAACACCCAGTTATGATAGTAATGCTAGCGCCCTCTGCTGGGAGAAATGTGGACAAATGGAGGATTTTTCCCACATATTTTGGGAGTGTCCTATGGTAAAACTATTGTGAAACAATAAAAGGAGAAACAGGGAAAATATAAAATTTCACTACAACCTTTGAAATTCACCGTTTAGTTGTAGATGATATACACATTGCTGCTGGAGAAATTTATAGTTTATATGTTGAAGCCCTTGGGTTAATTGCTCATCAGGTTATTACTGCAAACTATGGCTTCTCCTTGCAGGAGCTTGTTTTATGCCAGAGACTGACTTTACCTCCATGCCCGTTCTGTAAAATGCAGATGGAGAATTAAAGAAACCGCTGATGCCAACTTGAGCAGCTCATTGTCATTCATTGCCACACCGATAGAAGCCACCAGAACCACATAGGCCACATTGGTGCCATGACTTGTCCAGAACTACATCGGACCGGGCTGGTGACTTCTGATTCTCACGTCACTGGAGCCCCACTGTGTCATCTGAGTTTTCAACGGAAATATAAGTAGCGCATCTGAGTGTGTTTCCAAATCCTTGTGAAAGGACATTTCTTTTGAATGGTCTTGGACTTTTGACAAAATGAGTTTCAGTAATTTTGGACAATCAAATGTGACTCAATTGACGACCATCTGATAGACAAATTGGCATCACTTTACAATTACAGCCTGGGGCCAAACAAAGTCCATTCGAGGGCCACAATTGGTCCCCGACCCCCACTTTGACCATCCCTTTTGGAATCTATGAAGCGATAGAAACACAGTTTGTGTGGAGAACTCTGCCCCTGGTGGACATTAAAGCAGGTCATTCTGCATGTGGATTTAAACTGAATTAAAGTTTAATGTCACTGAAAGCCAAAGTTTGTAGTTATTTTAAAGTTTTTACTTTATTTTCTCTTTATGGCCAGAATATTTGAGATTATCGTTTAAAAGACAAGCCCAGGTTTCACTGCTAATTCATGAATATTTAGATGAAAAATGTTTGAAAAATGTCCAGAATGAATCTGTTTTATATGCTACAAAGTTGTAATATGTTAAATTTACCAATAAAATATGTAAAAGTTTTATTTCTTTATTTTTAAGTTAATTCCTTTTAAAAAGAAGAATAAACGTTTGGAGTTTAACTTTCAGACACAGATGATAAAGAATTTAAAAACGTGAAGTTTTGGATTATTTAATGCAAAACGTGTTGAAATAATTAACAATATTAGCATATTGATTGTTTCTGATTCCAACACCAATACAAACACTTCACTGCCATCAATATGAAAACATTAGAATCTCTCATTCTCAGTTTTAATTTCTATTCTATTTACATTTGTGTCTTTATGAAAAGTATTTCTTTGTTAGATTATTTTTTTAATAGAATTTATTCATTTCATTTAAAACAAAACAGATGCTATACATACAAAAAAGAATATACAAAACACAAATAAAATGAAAGGTAGCAGAAGAAGAATAAAATTCTTATTAATATCTGCCCCTTTTTTCCAAAATAAACAAATTCAAACAATTATAATTTTCAATTAATAAAACATAACAAAAGAAAAAAAGAAAACATCAACTCCTTCTTGTACAACAATTGTTATGATTGCACATTATACAATTGTATATGTCTTCAACAACTTAACTTTTATCATTCTCTTAAATATATCTTTCGAGCCAGCATTTTTATAATCACTTTCCAGATTATTCCACAATCTTATACCTTGTACTGATGTACATCGGTCCTTCAAATTTGTTCGAATCTTGGGCTTTACAAACATTTCTATACCCTTAAGATTGTAATTACTTACTCTCTTAACGAAGTATAATTGCATATTAAGAGGTAATAAACTTTTATGAGCTTTATACATAACCTGCAAAATATTGTAATCAACCAACTCATAAAATTTCAATAATTTCAACTGACAAAATAAAGCATTTGATGGGTGATTATAATGTTTTCTGGTGATACATCTTATTGCTCGTTTCTGTAAAATATAAATGGGATTTGTAATTGTTTTACATGCTTTCCCCCAGACTTCAATACAGTAAGTCAGGTGTGGAGCAATTATTGCATTATATAACATAAATAAAGCTTTGTCATGAAATAAATCCCTTACTTTGTACAATACTGCCATGGATTTGGCTATTTTTGTTTTTAAATAATTTACATGGGGTTTCCATGTCAGCTTTTCATCAATGATAACACCCAAGAACTTAACCTCATTGACCCTACAGAGCTCAACATCATCGACTTCAAAAGGAAGATCGATAGCTTTATTTCTTTTACTAAATATCATATAATTCGTCTTATTCAAATTTAATGATAATTTATTTAATTTAAACCAAGTTTGTATCTTAATAAATTCTGTTTGTATCATCTCCATCATTTGTTTTATGTCTTTTCCTAAACAGAAAAAGGTAGTATCATCTGCAAATAACACACATTTAAGAAGCCCTGACACATTTACTAAATCATTCAGATATAAAAGAAACAACTTTGGCCCAAGTACAGAACCCTGAGGAACCCCACATGTAATGTTGCGGAGTTCAGATCTTGCATCATTCACCTGCACAAACTGCTTCCTATTATCCAGATAACTAGATACCCACTGTAAAGCTGTACCTCTTATGCCATATCTATTTAACTTTTCCAGAAGAATGGTGTGGTTAATGGTGTCAAAGGCCTTCTTCAAATCAACAAAAACACTAACACAATACTGTTTTTGATCAACAGCTTCTGTTATTTGTTCAATCAAGTCCATGATAGCCATTGATGTAGAATTTCCAGACTTAAACCCATATTGACTGCTACTTAATATATTGTGTTTATCAATAAATAAATTTAATCTATTTACAAATAATTTTTCCAAAATCTTTGAGAACTGTGGTAACAAAGAAATTGGCCGATAATTTGCAAACAAATTTTTTTCTCCATTTTTGTAGATAGGGATTACCTTGGCTATCTTCATGCCGTCTGGAAATACACCATTTTGAAATGATAAATTACAAATATATGTAAATGGCTCAATAACATAATCCATTATATCCTTTACAACCCTCATATCCATGTTCACCCAGTCTTTTGATCTTTTGCTTGCAAGATTGTTTACAATATTCTTTATTTCTTTTTTGTCAGTTCCATCAAGAAAAATACTGTTGGTACAACCCATGATTGTATGACTCAAATTTGTATCTATTTTTGGTATTTTAGCTGCAAGACTAGGACCAACATTCACAAAATAATGATTAAATTCATTTACAATTTCGTTCAGATCATGTATTTCATTGTCTTCCTTTACAAAGTGCTGTGGTATGCCTGCATATCCTTTATGATTTTTCAGAACACCATTCATTATTTTCCATGTTGCCCTCATATCACCATTACTTCTATTTAATAAATCACTATAATATTTCTTTTTATACTGTCTTATAATAAGAACTAATTTATTTTTATACTTCTTATATTTGTCCTCCGCTTCTTTTGTTCTTAATTTCAAGAAACATGAATATAAGTAATTATTTTTTTACAAGAATTTTTAAAGCCTTTTGTCATCCATGGTTTGTTGACAGTATTGTTTTTTGTATAATTATTTTTTACACAATTTCTTCCATACAAATCTTCTACAATACTCATAAACACATCATATGCTTTGTTCACATCATCAACATATACATTCTTCCAGTTCTGTTTTTTTAAATCGTCTTTTAATTTATCCAAAGCTTTTCTTGATGTGTCTATTTTTTTCCCTTGATTTTAATGTCTTTTGTACTACTTTGAACATCTTTATAAATTGTAAAAATTGGTAAGTGATCACTTACATCAGTAATCAAAATACCACACATTATCTCTCTGTTTGTTATATTTGTAAAAATATTATCAATTACTGTAGCATTGTGGGATGTGATTCTTGTGGGTCTTGATATCATTGGATAAAGATTTAAACTGTGCATTAAGTTTATAAATGTAACAATATGTTTTGAGTCAGTTTTATTGGCCAGGTCAATGTTAAAGTCCCCACCCAAAACAATTTTTTATTACAACTCCCCTCAAAGACATCTATAATTTTATCTGTAAAAAAATCTATGTTGGATTCAGGTGATCGATATACACAACTTATAATAATGTTTTTAGAAATCTTATTTATTATTTCAATTGTTATTATTCCATAATATTATCTATAGTCCATGACATTTTATTAATGATTTTACATTTTATTTCTTTATTAACTAATAGAGCAACTCCTCCTCCCCTTTTATTGCTCCTGTTCTTATAATATAACTCATACCCATCAAAATAAATATTATCTATGTTTGAATCATTAAGCCATGTCTCTGAAAGTGCTATTATTGAGAAGGTTCTGTTTAACTGTTGTAAATAATCTGTTATTTTAGATAAATTTGCATTCACACTTCTACAATTGAAGTGGATAATAGAAAGACCATATGTCGTATTAATATTCTGGAATTGCTCTACATCGTAATATTCAGAGTCTTTATATTTAGAAGAATAAAAACCAACCAGAACATGATGAGGCTGAAACAAATCGATGTTCTTCAGTTTAATAAAAACCAAAACCATGCAGATGTTTTCAGAAGATGAAGGACAACAAACAGGATGAGAACCAACCAATGATTGACTCCCTGTAGATCAATCAGGTTGATCTTAATCTGCTCCGTTAGACAGGCAGGAATAAAATGGAGATAGAGCGACACCCAGCGGCGACACGCAGTACTCCAGTGTTTAAGCAGAACCCAGGTTCGGTTTTATCTGATTTACTACCTTATTTTGAGATATAAACATTTATGAAGCTACTATTTAATCACTGTTTTATACACATTTTCCTATATATTTTTTAAAGTATTCGGTTTGAACTGGAAGCTGATTTGTTCTCTCAAAGAAAATATTTATTTTTAATAATTATTTTAATTTCTCATGCAAATGAACAAACCAGAAGCAGATTTATATTTATTTCAGTTCAAACATCAATTCCTCTTCTGCCCTCAAGTTTTACAAATCACTAATGTAACAATGTGAACAGAACAGTGTTATATCTTTTATAATTTAGTCTTAATTTCTGTAGTTTATCTGTTAGTGATTCATTTTATTAAGCAATAGTTTGCCAGCTTGGTATCTTTCTAGTCAGCAAGATATCAAACAAGCATGGAAGTTAAAATTGACAGGACTTCTCTGGATCGCTCTTGTTTTTGAATTAAATTGATTTACAGTTTTTACATCTGAGTGACTATTTTTTATAGTGCTTTTATAAAAGCAAATGTTGATATTAAAGCCCAGAACCTTCCACGTAATGTATTACTAAATGAATATGTTAGCTGTGATGCTAGCGAGCATTGGTATTGTATGAAACAGCAACGTGACGTAGATAAAGCTGCTTCCATTGGCCCCGCCCCCTGACCCGACGTCATCGGCTGCAGTCACATAATTAGGCCCGAGCAGCTAAGCGCTGCGAAGGCCTATTGTTTTTCGAATGTTTATTATTTTTTTTTTTTTTTTTTTATTTTTCTCGCCTCAAATGAATTGCCTTTTTGGGGGCTTTAACATATTCAAAAACTCACCAAAATTGGTGGGCCCATAGAGACTGTGAAAAATTTACGTATTTTAAGGTCTACGCAAAAATCGCATAAAAAATGGCTCAACAGCGCCCCCTAGAAATTTTCAAAAGACCCTTTCCTATTCACTTACTTTATCGTAGAGACTTGAAATTCGCTACAGTTGTAGAGCTCCCCAAGACACTCAGAATTTACAATTAATGTCATAGTGCAATTATCCTAGGAAGTCGGCCATTTTGGATTGAAGTTCCGATTTTGACCCCATTTTGGCCGTTTACACACGTCGCATTTGATCGAACTCCTCCTAGGGCTTTTGATGGAACGGCTTCAAACTTTGTCAGTTGGTTCATAAGGCATGCCCGATTAAAAGTTATCAAAACGGTGAGTTTTCGTGCATGCTGAAGGGGTGATACCAGGGGTCAAAGTTCACTGACTCACCATAAATAATCAGCAATTATATCTCCTACAAAGAAACTCATAGAGCCACCAAACTTTCTGTGTGTGATCACCTTTGGATGACCTACGACACCCAGTTGTGAAATTTTGAGATTACCTAAGCCACGCCCCCTTAGAACAGGAAGTGTCATGTTTTATTGTGATCGGTCCCTATCTGACCTCTTTAACATAATCAAAATGAAACTGTGTCCACAAACAGAAGACATGTTGGTGTGTCAGAGTGTCCAACCCCGTTTGGTTTGGATGCAGCAGGTGGGCGTGGCGGCGTGGCGAATATACCTGTCCGTACGTTTGGCTCTGTATTCCACAATTTTGAGTCCAGTTGCACCAAACTCACTGAGATGGATCCTGATCCAACTCCGGACAGTAATCCATTGCAATATTTGGTGGGCGTGGCCTGATGTCTCAACAGCGCCCTCTAGAATATTTTAAATCATCAGCCCCAAGCCATGCTTTAACCTAGAATTATGAAACTTGATACACATGTATATCTTGTCAGGATGTACAAAAAAGTCTCTTGGAGCCATCGTCAAAACCCAACAGGAAGTCGGCCATTTTGGATCAAAACTGCCATTTCCTGTTTTTTATAGACGTCGCATCTGATCGAACTCCTCCTAAAGCTTTGAGATACAGACTTCAAACTCGCTCAGCACACACTTAAGACATTGAAGATGAAAAGTTATCAAAAAAATTCTCGTACATCAAAGCATGTGGGCGTGGCTAAGTGTCAAACTTTGGCTTTGTGCCATGAAATACTAAAATGCAATAACTTCTACAGGAAAAGTGACAACTTCATCAGACTTTCCATGTCTCATTATTGGCCAGCCTTGATCACATTCACAAGGTCATATGATGACATCACCTTAGCCATGCCCCCTCCAACAGGAAGTCACCTGTTTTTGTCTGCAGGAAGTCTTTCTTTTACTCTCACTCAAACGGTTTCAGTGCTGTGCAAATTGATATAAAATGACATGATGATGAACTCTGTGTATGTTGACTGCTAGCTGAAGCATGTGGACGTTCCTTATTAGCAAATAGCAATGCTAGCCATGTCTACGATCATCTCTAAATCAACCAAGCTTCATCCAATTTGCACCAGATTTTCTATGATCGACTGTGGTGATCCTCTAAAGATTAGATTATAACTTGACTTCACTTCACTCCCTAGGTTAATCAAACAGCTGTATCTTATCTCTACATTGGCTAATCTGCATGAGATGTTGTGGGCTGCAGCAGGGAGCGCTGCTGTAAACACAATGCAGCTAATGTCAAGACAAATGACAAGATAAAGTATCAATCAAGCTGTTCAGATGCACATACATTCTCCCAAAACTTAAACTGTCATGATTTGTTTTTGTTGGTGGTGAGGATGAATACTGAGACCCAGGTGATGATAATGATGATGATGTTTATTATAATTTAATAAAAGAAGCTCAAACACAGTCCAGTACGGGCAACACCGGCAGGAAAACTTGCAAACAACTAATACAGGTAGCCACTGAAACAACTGAAGACTGAATGCGACAGCTACATTATAAATTGATTCCACTTAGCCCAGTACGTTAAGTGGAATCAAACCAAACCAACTTTATTTACAAAGCACTTTAATACAAACACAGCTGATAAAAAGTGCTGTACATTAAAACACCACATAATAAAAAATTAAGACATACAGCTTAAAATACAACATACAATTTAAAACTAGATCCCGCTGGTGTTGAAAGCCAAGTAAAATTGATGGTGCTGTGGTGTATGCACAGCAGCTATGAAGGTTACCAGCCTGTTTGGTTCAGCCTATCTCTGTGAATCAGCGTTTTCTGACATGAACTTCATCAAGAACAAACACAGAACATGCCTCACTGATGCACATCTGAAAGACGCACTCACAGTTGAAGTTAGAAGTTACACACCACATTATGGAGCACTGGTGAACTGCATGCAATGCCAGTCTTCTCACTAATAAGAAAACCAATACCAGATGTCAGTGGCAACATGGCAGTGTCATGGCAAAGTTGAATTAAAATATTGAGGAATTGTGTTCAATTTAAAAGTGTGTTCATGACATGCAAGAGTTACAATTTTCTTAAAAATGCAGCAGATTTGGTCATGAGTTCAAAATTTTACATATTTAAAAATATGTAAGTTGATCCTTTTGTGAGGCAACATTCCAAGGCCCCATGTTTTGCTTACAATTGTTTTTTTTACATGTGCCAAATATGTACAACAAAGTATTTAATTATACATTTAGATGTTTGCACGCTAGCTGGAGATGGGCACCAGCAACCCTCCCGACCACACTAAGGGAAAAGGGTGCAGGAAAATGGATGGATGGATTTAGATGTTTAACATTATTGAAATATAAACAAAATGCCTTTTAAATATAATTTTGTTCCTTACACACCTTTTTGTTGATGGATATGTTCAATTTCATGTGTCCCCAGTGCAGCGTAATAGACTTAATCAGGACATTTAAACTATAAAATATATTTATATTTATGTTTTTCTTCAATAAGTTGATTGACTGGACTAAACCATATTTTAATATGCAATTTAAACTACTGAAACTATTTTCTCATTTGATATTTTCTTCATATTATACATGTGCCAGTACTAACTTTCCACCCTGTTAGGATGTTTCAATTCTGCCTTCAAATGTCTAAAATTCCATAAAAACCATTTAATGTAAATGACATCAATTGGTTCTGATGTGAATTCAACCATGGAAAGCAAAGTAAGCTTCAACTGTCACCATCTCTGTAGTTTTCTTATTTTAAATATGTTAAACCTGTATATGTAAAGCTTAAAGTTCCACCCTGTTAGGAAAGATTGTGAAAAATGTTTATTCAGTAGAATTAAAAAAACCTAATATTATAATTAGTCATTAAAGTTTTATTTTGTTGAAGTTTAGCTAGCTAAATGTTGACCACATAAAGAGTTACAGGTAGATTAGTTAGACATCTACCTATAACTAGAATTCCTGTTTGGAACATACCAGAGTGTTATGTTCCACTCTTTTATGTTCCACCCTGATAGGAAAGATTGTGAAAATGTTTAATCAGTAGAAATTAAAAAAACATAATGTTAGATTTAGTCACTAAAAGTTTGTTATTCGGTTGAATGTTAGCTAGCTAAATGTTGACCACACAAAGAGAAACAGGTAGATTAGTTAGAAAAGTTCCACCATGTTATTTTCCACCCTGTTATGTTCCACCCTGTTAGGAAAGATTGTGAAAAATGGTTATTCAGTAGAATTTAAAAAATATAATGTTAGATTTAGTCACTAAAAGTTTGTTATTCGGTTGAATGTTAGCTAGCTAAATGTTGACCACATAAAGAACTACAGGTAAATTAGTTAGAAAAGTTCCACCCTCTTATGTTCCACCCTGGTATGTTCTTGAACCAAATAAGGTAGAAATTAGGGTGAAAAGAAATAACTTTGTCAAATAAAAAATTTTGAGATGATGGAATAGAGTTGCAGAGTAGTCTGAGGTATTATCAGATGACTTTGCCATTTGTCTGTTTTCATTTAACTAGTTACCCCATTGACTCTTGTGAGGGAACAATGAGTACCTGTCATGGAAAAATCCACTACAGGGATATCACATGTTCTTGCCAAATAGAGCCAGGAAAAAATCTCTACATATACTTTGACTTGAAAGAGCAAATCCTGCAACTAATAATGAAAATTATCAGATTTTAGAGTCAAAGACTTTGATTTTCCACCCTGTTATTGGAGAATCCACCATGTTATGTTCCATTCCACAAATGTTTTTATTAAATATTGCTACAGAAACATGAAGTACTGTGGATTTTTCTGAAGCATGTTGGGAGTTGAAGACCAATAAATGCAAATATTGGTATAAGTTTTTAAAATTACCAATATTTTCAATGCTGTCAGTAATAATGAATTAAAAAACAGATATTTCTTTACAATAGTCATAAATGATTCGTAACGTCATGATGTGTTACAATTTCAAGAATAAAACATATTATATAGTAAAAGGGAAAAACTCTATGTAAGAAATGTCATTTTTCAAAATTTAAATGTTTAACTATTTGTGGTCCATATCTAAATGTTCATAACAGGGTGGAACACATTCAGAGATCATAGGTGAAAAAACCCCACATGTAATAATTAATTTATCCAATCCTGAGCTTGCCCATTATTAATTTCTTATTGTTAAACATGTCAGTGTTGTAACAAAATATTTAAAACTTAAAACAATACTTTTTTTTCAAAAATCCTGAGGCCGAAATGTTGCTGCAAAAAGAATCACACAATTACTGAGATTAAAAGAGATAAAGTGCTGAATATTGATATCTGTTTCCCACCTTGTTTTTGTTGCTAATTATTGTGAGAAATCATTAACGTGAACAGTGCCTTCTCATGGATGAGTATTCTCATGGATCAGTATCATTAATCATTACTGATAATGTATAAGGCAAACTGAGTAAATTTGTTATTTCAGAAGAGCGTGTCAAACTGGTAGCCTTTATATGACTCGGTACCCATGAAGTAGCTCTCAGTTTCAAAAAGGTTGGTGACCCCTGATTTACTCGCTGCAGCCAATCAGCAACAGATTTTTGTGCATTGTCTGTGAGCAAAGCCAAACATGACACACTGAGTAAATTCAAGGAGGCGGGTTCGGCTGTTCCGTCAGAGCATCAGCGGTGGCTGGGGGAAGGCGGTGCTGGGCACACGCGGTGGCTATAGGCCGAGCGGCGCTTGGCTGCTCGGGCCGCTCGATGCTCCGCGGAGCTTTAATTTGTTTTACAACTTTGTTTAAACTTTGTCAGTAAATATTAACAATTTAATAAACTGAATTAAATGTAAAATGTCTCATTAATTTGATCAATAAAACATCAAACCAGCCATAAAACCAACTACACTGTAAAACACTTGAAGCTGGTTTAACTTGAAAATTAAAGTCAATTTACTGTTTATTTTACTTCAAATTCTTGTTTCAATTTTGGATAAAGGTCTAAATTAGTAGTTTTATTAATATTAACCTAAGCAGTTATTATAGTTACTCATAGCCAAAAGTTGTACTTCAGTTAGAGTGAAACATTTAAACAAAAGTAAAAAGTTTCCATCCAAATGATTCAAGAGTAAAAATCTATTTGGTAAAAAATCGACTCAAGTCCTGATCATAAGATCATTAAATATTTAAAAATTACATCATCAGACAGAACAAAATACAAACTTATGAAGAGGTTTTGGTACTTTAATGATTAAAATGACAATTATCCATAAATGTAACATAAAATAACAAAATCAGACAAAAGAAAACTAAATATTCCGTTTGGAGCTAAATAATTTAGTCAGCAACATAATTATGTAGTTTGTAAAATAAACACATTGCTGGGATCATTTTGCTCACATGTTCAATAAAATCACATTTTTTTATACATCAGATCCTGAAAAACATAAATAATTACCCAGAGATGAACAAAAAAACAAGACCTCTCACTCTGAGTGATTTTAGAATCAGAGCTGAACTCAGACTAAAGAGTCAGATGAGAAAGATTAACGCTGCCCTGCTGCTTCCAGCAGCCTGGAGATGAATCTGAATCTGATCAGAGATGAAGAAGATGATCAGATCATCTCCAGATGATCAGATCATCTCCAGATGATCAGATCATCTCCAGTTTCCTCTTTAAAACTCACAGTTTCAATCTGATCAATAAGTTTTTATCTGGACTTTGTTCTTCATGCTGAGATCATCAGAGCTGCTGCTTCATCACTGAGATCTTCATCGGTACGATCTTTAATGTTTTATTAGTGGTGAAGAATGGAAACATCTTGTGAGTGAAGGTGTGTGTGAAGGTGTGTATGTGTGTGTTAGTATCCAGATCAGAGAAGGACAGTTTTCCTCTGTCCCAGTCCAGATTCACTCTGATCCTCTGGAGATTCTTCTGGACTGAGACACGAGAGGGAGGAGCTGGAGGAGAACCTGCATAATATTTACCTGAATAGAAATCTATAAAAAACCATCCAGACTTTATGAGTCCCTTCCTCTGAACAAACTCTTCTAACACACCGAGTCTTCAGATTGAACTGTCTCCAACATCAACATCCCAGCTGGGGATCCCTGAGTTAAAACCCTCAGAACTCAGAACAGACCATGACCTAAACCTCTCTGGATTATTAGGAAGCTGCTGTTTCTCTCCTTTAGTCAAACCAGTCAGATCATCAGACAGACGGAGTCTTCGACCAGCCGTGTTTGGGTCCAGAACCAGAGGAGTGTAGGTCACCATGGTCTCCATGTTGCTCCAGATGTTGAAGGCCAGGTTGCCCAGATGTTTGGCCTGGTCTATCAGAGCTCCTGAGGGCAGCTGTGGATCCTCCAGCAGGGGGCAGCGCTGGACTCCTTCCACTGCAGCCTTGTAGTTGTGCAGGAATGAGACGTCTGCAGCTCTCAGCTCCTCCTCTGTGGCTCTGACTGTGTCTGAAAGAGCTGCTATCTCTCTGCTCAGAGCCTCCATCTTCTCCTTCATCATCCCTCTCTTCTGCTCCTCTTCCTCCCTCAGTGCAGCCAGCCTGGCCTCCTCTTCCTCTGATAGAAACTGATGAAGCTGCTTAAACTGCTCCCTAATCTGCCTCTCTGTGTGTCGGGCCTGGACCTTCAGGTGTTCTGCTGTCTTATCAAACTCCTCCTGAACTTTCTTCCTGAGCTCCAGCTTCTCCTTTAAAGGCTCCAGAGTTTCCTGAAGCTTCTTCTTGTGTTGCTGAGCAGCTTCATTGATGGGTCTGAATCTGTGATTGGTGTGTTTTTCTGAATCTCTGCAGACGAGACAAACTGGCTGCTGATGGTCCAGACAGAAGAGTTTGAGTTTCTCAGAGTGCAGAGAGCAGAGATCCTCTGAAGCTGTTTGGTTTCTCTGCTGTAGGAAAGACTCACACAGATTCTTCAGAGCCAGACTTAAAGGTGGTTCATCTTTAGAAGATCTCCTCTTACAAACTGGACACTCTCTTCCTGGTTTCTCTCTCCAGTATTTCTGCAGACACTCCTTACAGAAGCTGTGGCTACATGACAGAAGAATTGGATCCTTAAATATTTCCAGACAGATCGGACAGCAGAGATCATCGTCTGATCTGGAAGCCATTTTGTCTCAGAGTGAAGCTGAAACCACAGCAGACAGAAAGTTAAACCAGGAAGTCAGTTTCTCTCCTGTAGAAACTTTATGAACTTACTTTCACTTTGATTTGCTTGTTTTTCCTCCTGCAGCAGTCTGTGTTTCAGCGTCTAGTTGCTCAGTTCTCTCTCTGTTCTCCTTGTTCAGAGTTAGTTTGATTTCAGTCGGAGACGAAGGCAGGAGTCAAAGTTCATCCTCAGGGTGTTTACTCAATGAGTATTTCTCTTAAGTGTTTCCTGGTTTTTCCAGTTGTTCCTGTTGGAATCAGTCCAGAGGTGGAGATGTGGCGCCCTCTAGAGGATTTAATCTTAATCTGCAGTTTTATTAAAACACTACATCTTTTTCTGATTCATGACTTTGTTCCTGCTTTAAGTGAAAATATATTTTTCCTCTCATAAAACTCTTCCAGGGTTTCCACTATCTATGAAATTCAAATGAACACATTTCATGTTCAGTTTCCTTCTGTTTGCTGTTTTTCTGTCAGTTTCAGACTCTGGAGGTGAAAATGATGTTTGGTGTTAATGAAAGTTTGTCCTGTTTTCACAACAACTGGATCAGAATCAGAAATGTTTTGATTCAAAGTTGATAAATGATAAGCATGGTCACAAAAACAAGTTGTCTTTTAGGGCAAAACAATAAATTTCAATGGACTTGGAGAAGGCATTCGACCGTGTCCCTCGGGGGGCCCTGTAGGGACTTATCCGGGAGTATGGGGTACCGGGCCCTTTGATACGGGCTGTCAGGTCCCTGTATGACCGGTGTCAGAGTCTGGTCCGCATAGCCGGCAGTAAGTCGGGCTCCTATCCAGTGGGAGTTGGACTCCGCCAAGGCTGCCCTTTGTCACCGATTCTGTTCATTACTTTCATGGACAGAATCTCTAGACCAGCCGAGGTGTTGAGGGGATCCGTTTTGGTGGCCTTAGGATCGCATCTCTGCTTTTGGCGGATGATGTGGTCCTGTTGGCTTCATTAGATCGTGATCTGCAGATCTCGCTGGAGCGGTTTGCGGCCGAGTGTGAAGCGGCTGGGATGAGGCTCAGTGCCTCCAAATCCGAGGCCATGGTCTTGAGCTGGAAAAGGGTAGAGTGCCTTCTCCGGGTCAGGGGGGTCGTCCTGCCTCAAGTGGAGGAGTTTAAGTATCTGGGGATCTTGTTCACAAATGACGGAAGAAGGGAGCAGGAGATCGACAGGCGGATTGGGGCAGCGTCTGCCGTGAAACGGGCGCTGTACCGGTCCGTCGTGGTAAGAGGGAGAGGAGTCAAAAAGTGAAGCTCTCGATTTACCGGTCGATCTACGTTCCCACCCTCATCTAAGGCCATGAGCTTTGGATCAAGAAGCAGCTGGGGAGAGGGAAGTCTGGGCCCCCTTCTGAAGCTGCTGCCCCCGTGACCTGACCCCGGATAAGAGGAAGTAAATGGATGGATGAATGGATGAATGGATATAATTCGATCAGGATTATTCTCCAGAGCTTCAGAAACAGAGAGCGTGACTGCAGGGTGTAGTCAGCAACTTAAGGAAAAAGGGATTCAGGCAAAATGCTGCTTCTCGGCTCAACTCAGAATCTACCTGGAAAGTGACACGAAAACCTTTCCTGCACTGTCTGACGCTGTACCGACGCTGGAGGAGCTCGGTGAAGGTGAGCGAGAGGGAGAAGATGGAAACGGAGCTCTCCAGAGAGGCTTGGAGCTAAAGAGACAACAGCAGGAGACGTGGGGATGCAGGATTATCTGATGCAGATGTAAAAGTTTACATCTGAGACTGTGGTGAGACAAACTGAGGATTTCTTGTGGACCATAAGGTATTCTCTAAGTAAATATAATTTCAGATAGGAGGATGACGTTATCAAAATAGCCAATGTCACTTAATTCATTGAGTTTGGACTAAATATGGTTACATTTTCAGGGGTAGCCATCAACACCGTGTTCTGTATTATTCCCATAACGGGGCAGAGATCTTGCCAGACATCTAATGCTTTTCTTTGGTTTGTGATCTGGACAGCACTTAGTGCTTTTTTCCCCAAGAACCCAAGTTTCTTAAATCTGGGATCTAAAGCAGCAGCAAGTAGGACAGTGTTTGAGGATTGAGGCCGACACATAGTCATTCCCCTCTTGGGATCTGTGTCATCACTTAAGCCTGGTCTCAAAAACTTGGGCCTGTATGGACTTGTTGAGGCTTTGCCCAAGTTGTGGAAGTGCAGAGAGAGAAAATGTTGGAATTATTTAGCTTATATTTTATCACTTTTATGCTAGTGTGGTGTGATTACCTTCTACCATTTTAATCTTCTCTCTGTGTGTGCAGGTCAGAGAGGTGCAGAAGTGACAGGTTAGAATATTCTGCTTCACGTGATGAGCTGCAGCTCGGCCTGTCTGTCTGGAACTTGATGAACAGAATCAGCTGAAGCACGGCTCAATGCACAGAGTTCTGATTGTTTTTGTGTTAACTGGAATGTGATTTAGACTGCACTGTCCCCCACCCCTTTAGCCAGTCTCAATCTGTGTAACCAGGGCACCATTGTCAGGCTGGATTCTGTTTTGTTTTCGTTTTGGTTGTTTTCTTTGTTTGGGGAGGTTTGCTGCTTCCTCATTCCCCCACCAGATGCCGCCTGTGAGCAGAGCCCCTGAAGCAGACTGGAGACACACCTGCGGTGCATTAGGAGACTGATTCTGTGGCTACTTAACAGCGGCGAGCTGACACTTCGGCGCCTGAGTGTTTGTGTTACATGGTAACCTAACATTCCAGTGAGAGGCCCTCGAGTTAGCTCACGAAGTGACTTTACTTATGTTTGTTCTCCTGGTCAGGTTTGTTTCCTGAGGTTTTCCAGCGATTCCCTGAGTGGAGTTAAAGCTAACGCCTGCAAGTTTTCCGTGTACATCTCCACGACGCCCTTGGTGTTACTAAGCGGTGCCAGCCCCGAGCACTCCCCTCCTGGTCCTTCGTCCACCTTGGATTCCCCGGTGTCGCACGGTTCGTACCGGATGGTACTGTGACTCCACGGAGTGCTCACCTCTGGGCTACTGTCGACCGTCAGCTCGCCCTCCACACAGCCACCTACCTGTCCGTCCTCCCGCGGTCCCCAGGATCTCCCGGCTGCCTCCAGATTGTGGTCTGCTCCTACGAGTCATTACCTCTGCTCAAAGTAAGCCTCCGCCATTTACCACAGCACCTCGTTTTGATCTCGCCTTACCTCTCCCTCTCACCAATAGTGGCTGATCTGGTGGTTCCCTTCCCGAGTCCTGTTCAACATTCACTCCCTTTCCCCTTCCCCTGTACAATAAACCATATTATTGTTTTGAAACGTCTGTCTCCTAATTGTGTTCTTTCATGTGGGTTCGACAACTGGAACTAAACATGACAGAACACTCAGGCCAACAGTTAACCCCAGTAGACGCTATCAGGAGAGCGTTGTCAGAACAACAAGAACTCAAACAATCGGATCATACCACTCTGCGTGAGCTGGGCTCCCAACAAGCTGAAACTAATCGCCGCTTAACTGATCTGTCAAACGTTCTCCAAGCTCCAGCTCCACAGGGTCCAAGTATGCCGCCCCCGTCTCTGGAGGTTCAGAGTTCATCCACCGCCGCCGCATTCTCCGAGGTACGCCCCCAGCACCCGATAAATTCTCCGGGGAGGTGAAGAAATGTAAAGGTTTCATTTTACAATGCGGAATAATATTCAATCATTCACCTCAAAGTTTCTGCCGTGACGACGCTAAGATAGCGTACATGCTGTCCTTGTTAACCGGACGAGCCCTGGAGTGGGCAGAAGCCAAGTTTCCTTCCCCCACTAACTTTGGGTGTATGTTTCCTGAATTTTTGAAAGATTTCAAGCAGGTTTTTTGCAGAGACACCGACAAGACCTCAGTTTCCCGTGAGTTATGGACCCTCAAGCAGGGTCAGACTACTGTTTCTGAATTTGCTATAGATTTCAGAATAAAGGCTGCCGCTTCCGGTTGGGACGCAGCCGCGCTTAAGAGCGCATTTTTTCACGCGTTAAACGACCAAATAAAAGACGAATTGGCCACCCTTGACGAACCCGAGTCCTTAGAGGATTTTATCGGCTTAACCATAAAATTAGACAACCGCATAAGATCACGAGTGAGGGAAAGAACTCGCCGCAGCTTTCACCCTCAGGGTTCGTCATCTGCCTCACCGTTACCATCAGTTCCTGCAGTTACTCTCGAACCGGAACCCATGCAGCTGGGACACACTCGCCTGACCCCGGAGGAGAGACGAAAGCGGTTGAACTCTCGCCTGTGTCTCTATTGTGGTGAGTCAGGACACTTCATTGCAAATTGCCCTGTCCGTTTAAACCCCCAGGTCTGTCAGTAATGACGAGGAGACTGCTGGACCCGAAATACACCACCCAATCTTGTCTGCTTCTCCCAGCTACCATAATGGATCACCTCTCCCTTCCCCTGTCTGCTCTCATTGACTCTGGTTGTGAGCAAAATCTAATCGACGCTTCCCTAGTTAAACAGATGAACATTCAGACAGATCCTCTTCCGGTCCCTCTCCGAGTCGCCACTCTCAATGGAGAATCCTTGCCACCGATCACACACAAAACCGAGCCTGTCCGCCTCATCATCTCTGGTAATCACTCAGAAAACATCTCACTCTTTGTCTTTTGTGCTACCAGTTCACCCATTGTTCTGGGCCATAATTGGTTGGTTGCCCACAACCCACACATAAATTGTGTTAAAGCACATGTCGAATCTTGGTCTCCCAACTGCCATGCTAAGTGTCTGTATTCAGCAGTTCCCTCGAGTACCACATCTCGTGCGAACCCCGAAAGTGAACCCCCTGATCTCTCCGCAGTCCCCGTCGAGTACCATGACCTCGCCCCAGTGTTCAGTAAAGATAAGGCCTTATAACTTTCACCTCACCGTCCATATGACTGCACTATCGACCTCCTGCCCGGAGCTCCTTTGCCCAACAGCTGTCTTTATAATATCTCACTCCTGAATGACAAACCATGGAAAAGTACATTAACGATTCACTAGCGGCAGGCATAATTCGTTCATCCACCTCGCCCCTTGGTGCTGGATTTTTCTTTGTGGGAAAGAAAGACGGTGCCTTACGACCATGCATAGATTACAGAGGTTTGAATCAAATCACCATAAAAATTAAATATCCTCTTCCACTCCTTTCATCAGCCTTCAAACCGGTTCAGGGTACTACTGGGTTTTCCAAACTAGACCTTAGGAATGCCTACCACCTCCTTCGCATTAGAGAAGGAGATGAATGGAAAACTGCCTTTAAGACGCCCATGGGGCATTTTGAGTATTTGGTCATGCCTTTTGGCCTCTCGAACGCACCTGCCTTTTTCCAAGCCCTGGTAAATGGTGTTCTAAGAGATTTCATAAATGACTTCGTTTTTGTCTACTTGGATGACATTTTGATTTATTCCAGCTCCCTGAGAGAACATAAATTGCACGTCCGCCAGGTCCTCCAGCGTCTTCTGGAGAACCGACTCTACATCAAGGCAGAGAAATGCAAGTTCCATCAGCCATCTGTTACCTTCCTCGGATATGTCCTCCAGGGCGGACGGGTAAGGCCGTCGGAGGACAAAATAAAAGCTGTGTTGGAGTGGCCCAGACCGGAGACTCGGAAGCAGTTACAGCGGTTCCTAGGGTTTGCCAATTTTTACCGCCGTTTTATACGTAACTGCAGTCAGACGGCCACTCCACTAACAGCACTTACCTCCTCCAAGACAACATTTTCTTGGACGCCTGAAGCCGAAGGGGCCTTTACTCAGTTAAAGTCACTGTTTGCCAACGCACCTATCCTCATCCAGCCCAATCCCACCAGACAATTCATATTAGAAGTCGACGCCTCTGACTCCGGAGTGGGGGCCGTCCTGTCCCAGGTCTCCCCCAGCGACGATAAGTCTCACCCATGTGCCTTCTTCTCTCGCAGATTGTCACCCGCAGAACGAAACTATGAGGTGGGAGATCGAGAGCTGCTAGCTATAAAACTAGCTCTGGAGGAATGGCGCCACTGGCTGGAGGGAGCAGAACACCCCGTTGTGGTTTGGACCGACCACAAAAACCTCGCTTGTCTTCAGTCAGCCAAACAAAACAACCCTCGACAGTCCCGCTGGTCAGTGTTTTTCTCCCGGTTTAATCTTTCCATCTCCTACCGCCCAGGTTCTAAGAATGTTAAGCCAGACGTCCTCTCCAGACTTTACACTCCTGACGACTCTGAGGAGGAACCGGCACCTCTGCTACCCCCTAGCTGCACGGTCGGAGTCCTCACTTGGGAGATTGAGGATGTCATTCGTCAAGCCCAACACCACGAGCCACCCCTGGAGTCCTGTCCCCCGGTAGGATATATGTTCCCACATCCGTTAGAGCCCGCTTCCTACAATGGATCCACGCGTCCAGATTTTCTGGACACCCAGGGGTAAGCCGCACTATTGGGTTGGTCAACCGAAGATTTTGGTGGGGGTCCGTTCATCACGACGTCAAAGAGTTCGTTCTAGCCTGCCCCATCTGTTCTCGAAATAAATCTTCCATAAACCACCCTCCGGCTTACTGCAACCCCTGCCGGTCCCTAGACGATCATGGTCACATGTCGCTATCGATTTTGTCACAGGACTACCACCCTCTAAAGGTATGACCACCATTTGCACCATCATAGACCGTTTTTCTAAAGCCTGCCACCTCATCCCTCTCCGCAAGCTACCCACCTCCGCTCAAACAGCCCTCATACTTTTTAAGCATGTGTTCAAGCTGCACGGCGTACCCCAGGAAATCCTTTCGGACCGTGGCCCACAATTCATCTCTCAGGTTTGGAAACAGTTCTGTGCCGCCCTAGGGGCAAGACCTGTTCTCTCCTCTGGTTATCACCCACAGACCAATGGACAAACGGAGAGGATGAATCAGGAAATGGAGGCTACCCTTCATTGTATCTCCTCTGCCAACCCGAAGATTGGGCCCAGTACCTCCCTTGGGTGGAGTACGCCCACAACAGTCATGTGTCCGCGGCTACTGGTTTATCCCCGTTTGAGGTTTCCCTGGGCTACCAGCCGCCACTGCTAGCCGCGGATGAAGACAAGACTTCGGTAACTTCTGTTCAACACCACATTCGCCGCTGCAATAAAATCTGGAAAGACACTATCACTGCACTCAACAATACAGCCGCACAAAATAAGCGCCTGGCCGACCGCAGAAGGACTCCTGCACCTGCTTATGCTGTGGGCCAGAAGGTATGGCTGTCCACGAGGGACATACCTCTGAAGTCCCTTTCTAAGAAACTCTCTCCCAGGTTTGTCGGCCCATTTGAGATCCTTACCGTCATCAGTCCCACCGCTGTCCGTCTCCGTCTACCCGCCTCCCTGCGCATCCATCCCACCTTCCATGTCTCTCAAATCAAGCCTGTCCGATCCAGTCCCTTGTGCCCTCCGGCCGAACCCCCTCCTCCCGCCCGTGTCATTGATGGCCACCCGGCATACACCGTGCACCGGATTGTTGACTCCTGTCGGCAAGGTCGTGGAGTTCAGTACCTCGTCAACTGGGAGGGTTACGGTCCGGAGGAACGCTCTTGGGTCCCCCATTCCTTCATCCTTGACCCTTCTGTTATTAGGGATTATGTCGCCTCTCAGCCATCCACCTCCTCTCGGCCGCCAGGTGGTGTCCGTTGAGGGGGGGGTACTGTCAGGCTGGATTCTGTTTTGTTTTCGTTTTGGTTGTTTTCTTTGTTTTGGGGAGGTTTGCTGCTTCCTCATTCCCCACCAGATGCCGCCTGTGAGCAGAGCCCCTGAAGCAGACTGGAGACACACCTGCGGTGCATTAGGAGACTGATTCTGTGGCTACTTACCAGCGGCGAGCTGACACTTCGGCGCCTGAGTGTTTGTGTTACATGGTAATCTAACGTTCCAGTGAGAGGCCCTCGAGTTAGCTCACGAAGTGACTTTACTTATGTTTGTTCTCCTGGTCAGGTTTGTTTCCTGAGGTTTTCCAGCGATTCCCTGAGTGGAGTTAAAGCTAACGCCTGCAAGTTTTCCGTGTACATCTCCACGACGCCCTTGGTGTTACTAAGCGGTGCCAGCCCCGAGCACTCCCCTTCTGGTCCTTCGTCCTCCTTGGATTCCCCGGTGTCGCACGGTTCGTACCGGATGGTACTGTGACTCCACGGAGTGCTCACCTCTGGGCTACTGTCGACCGTCAGCTCGCCCTCCACACAGCCACCTACCTGTCCGTCCTCCCGCGGTCCCCAGGATCTCCCGGCCGCCTCCAGATCGCGGTCTGCTCCCACGAGTCATTCCCTCTGCTCAAAGTAAGCCTCCGCCATTTACAACAGCACCTCGTTTTGATTTCGCCTTACCTCTCCCTCTCACCAACAGTGGCTGATCTGGTGGTTCCCTTCCCGAGTGCTGTTCAACATTCACTCCCTTTCTCCTTCCCCTGTACAATACACCATATTATTGTTTTGAAACGTGTGTCTCCTGATTGTGTTCTTTCATGTGGGTTCAACAACTGGAACTAAACATGACAACCACAATCTCTAATAAAAGAGGAAGGGCGCAGGAAGAGACTCAGAGTGGTAGAAAACTGACTGTAACTGAGATCTTCTTTCTGTTACTCTCTTCGCCAGTAAAACCTTATTCACATCTCCTCTCTCATTTGTGTCTGTGTTTCATGACTCTTCTAGGTTTCCAGACCTAACAGTAACATAGTCTTGCATTGCTGCTTCTTCAAATGGCTCAAGAGCCTTGCTGACCTCCTCCATAACATCCCCCTGCTGGGGCTTAAGATCAAGGTAGAGTTTTCCTGGTGGCGTCAATGCTGGGTCAGACAGTGCAGCAGTTATCGGCCATCTTTGCTCCAGCAGCCTGGACATCATGTGGAAAGTCCTGTTCCAACGAGGGCCTACATTTTGGATGAGCATGTGTGATGCTGTGCCCATCTGTTGCTGCTCATCCTTCAGCTTTGTCCAAGCCAGTTCACTTTTTTAAATGTTTAACAAGACGTATTGCAGCTGCCACACACTTAAGAGATGCTCTGGTTGTTCTTCAGAGCGTTCTGTACCACCAAGGTCAGGATGAGCCCTGCACACTGCACAGATACCCACTTATGCTTTTCTGCCTAAATCTTCACTGCTGCTACAATATTGGCACCATTATCCTGGATGACAGCTGTGACTTTCTCAGATGGAGCATCAAACTTTGCAATAACATCTTCCAGCCACTCTGCAATGTTTGCTGCTGTGTGTCTTTCTTCATTGTTGTCAGACGGTGGGACTCCATTTTCCAGTCCTCTCCAAGAAAGTGGCTTGTCATCCCAAGATGCACCTCTGTGGCAACACTGGTCCAAATGTCTGCTGAGAGCAAAGCTGCCGTCTCTTTAGGATGTTTCTCAACTCGTCTCTGATTTCTTCATACTTTTTCTCCACCGTTTTACAGAGTAGGTTCTGGAAGGAAGGACATGATGTGGACTGAAGGTGGAGATCATCTTCTGGAGTCCTTCATCCTCCACCACGGACAGCAGCTGCATGTCTGTGATGATCAGGTTTAAATGCTGTTTGTGAACTCAGCTGCTTGAACAACCGAACATCCTGGAACCATTTGAACGAAGCTGTTCATCGTACGACTCTTCCATTTACTGAAAAGAAGCACGAGAAAATTATTGCTGGTTTGTTCCTGGTTATGTCTTAATAAATATATTTCAGGTGGTCTTCATTAGATGACATTAGATAATATTGTTAAGGGAGAATCAACACTTTCTGATAACTCTGCTGCAATCATAGTAGCTTTAGGAAGTCAGTTATACTTTATTTATGGATTTAAAACTTTCATTTATGTCTGAGGTTTGATACAATAGCAAGAAAAAACCGTACTAACTAAATATTCACCCTAAATATTAAATTTACATTAGAATGGAAGTCCAGCATTAAATAAATGTGTTTCAGCTTATGCCTTCAATCTGTGGCTGCAGCTTTTATTGTTAACAAACTTACATAAAGTCCTGGATAGTTTTTAACTCACACAATTTACAGACACCAAGTAGCTGCTATGTTTAGTCGGTAGATGAAACGTTAGCAAACAATACGCCTCAGTTTACATTTATAACATGACAGATTATCACACATTTAGATTAACATATTTAGCAAAGAGAACATAAACGATACCTGTTAGCAGCTGTGGACGAGTTCGATGCAAACAGCGGCTGTTTTCTCTTCAGATGCTGCATGATGAGCTGTTGTGGTTCGTCAATTCTGCTTTGCAGTGGATGCATTGAGCTGTGTTGTCTTTTCTCTTTAGACTAAAATGTTCCCAAACTTTGACAGTTTTTGTCGCTTTCATTCCTTCTTCTTCTAAGCATCTCCGTTTCCCTCCGTAGCCACAAACTACGGCACAAACACGTCAAACGTTTGCAATGTGCAACACAAACACCTTCTGGCTAGACCGCAGTGCGCTGAATAGTTTAACAGTATTATTTATTACAATTTAATTAACGAAGCTTGGAGGCAAATGAATTTACCTCGAGGATTTTCAGTAATCGAGGTAGTCGAATTATTAGAGGAATCATTTCAGCCCGAGTCCAAACTGGGGAGAGTTTAGCTGGAAACTAAGAATGAGATTTTTAAAAAACCCCAAAGGTTTTAAAAAAGTTATGATAGTAATGCTAGCGCCCTCTGCTGGGAGAAATGTGGACAAATGGAGGATTTTTCTCACATATTTTGGGAGTGTCCTATGGTAAAACTCTATTCTGAAACAGGGGAAAATATTAAACTTCTCTACAACCTTTGAAATTCACCGTTTAGTTTTAGATGATATAAACATTGCTGCTGGAGAAATTCATAGTTTATATGTTGAAGCCCTTGGGTTAATTGCTCATCAGGTTATTACTGCAAACTGGCTGAAACCACATCCACCTGCCCTGGAACAATGGATCCAGAGCTGAAGACTGTCAACTTAATGGAGGACAAAGCTGCAACTCTGAGACTGAGGAGAGACATTTCTGTTACCTCTTACCTGGAACAATAGATTTGAGTCTTTCTGGGTAAAAGGGGAAAAATATCTTAACTACATGTCTGTAGTGCTATTTCTGTGAAGATGGGGCAATGTGTTCATACTTATGAGTGGATCATGTCAAGGAACTGTTCTAAAAACAGGTTTTAAAAAGTCATAAGGATGAATTTTATGATCTTGTTAACATGACACTGCACACAGCGAACTCTCAAAATGTTCACCTTTCTATCAAGATAACTAGTCGTCTTGTTCTCACTTGTTTATGGGTCGATCCAGCAGAGACAGTAACGCTTTGTGCTCCTTTAACATGGAGGGATTTCCAGGGAAACTGCACTGATATCTCCCTGATGAAGCCTTTGACCTGCCAGAGAAAATGCAGTTAACAAAACACCAACTAAAATACATTATACAGAACCAGGAACCTCCCATGTAACTTATTACTAAATGAATATGCTAAATGTTGTGAACAAAAGCAATGCTATCCACCTTGCTTAGCTACTGACTAGTTCTTTTAACCGCCATGAAAACCGACTGCAAAGGGTTAAATTAACCCAGAATCAAACCGCATTAGAAACTAGCCAAGATGGCGTCAAGTAGCAAGCTTGTTAGCTGTGATGCTAGCGTGCATTGGTATTGTCTGGTGCAGCAACGTGATCCAGATAAAACTGCTTAAATTAATCACAAACTACATAAATGAAATAAATACTGATGTGGTGTGATATAAACTACACGGTTAGGAAACATCTGGAAGTAACAGATCAGGATTTCTCTGCTTGCTTACCGTCACTTGGACCGGAGCGCCGGGAAAGTTCATCCTCTTCTTTTACCGTCTGAAGACGGACGGCAACCAACTTACAGGGACTTTACTGCCACCTGCTGGTGAAGGACATTGTGTCCGGTTCCCCGTTTCACTTCACAGAACTTCAATGAAACACACTCACATCATTTTTAGGCCTTCGCAGCTAAGCGCTGCGAAGTCCTATTGTTTTTCAAATGTTTATTAGGCCCGAGCAGCTAAGCGCTGCGAAGGCCTATTGTAATCGTGCTGTTTATTATTATTAGGCCCGAGCAGCTAAGCGCTGCGAAGGCCTATTGTAATCGTGCTGTTTATTATTAGGCCCGAGCAGCTAAGCGCTGCGAAGGCCTATTGTAATCGTGCTGTAAATTAGGCCCGAGCAGCTAAGCGCTGCGAAGGCCTATTGTAATCGTGCTGTAAATTATTAGGCCCGAGCAGCTAAGCGCTGCGAAGGCCTATTGTAATTGTGCTGTAAATTATTAGGCCCGAGCAGCTAAGCGCTGCGAAGGCCTATTGTTTTTCAAATGTTTATTATTTATTAGGCCCGAGCAGCTAAGCGCTGCGAAGGCCTATTGTAATCGTGCTGTTTATTATGATTCTAACGTAAAATAAATTGGCTTTTTGGGGGCTTTATCATATTCAAAAACTCACCAAACTTGGCGGGCGCATAGAGCCTGGTGAAAATTTACGTATTTTAAGGTCCTCGCAAAAATCGCACAAGAAACTGCTCAAGGGCGCCCCCTAGCAGCTTTCAAAAGACCCTTTCCTATTCACTTACTTTATCGTAGAGACTTGAAATTCGGTACGCTTGTAGAGCTCCACAAGACTCTCAGAATTTACAATTAATGTCATAGTGCAAGTATCCTAGGAAGTCGGCCATTTTGGATTGAAGTTCCGATTTTGACCCCATTTTGGCCGTTTACAGACGTCGCATTTGATCGAACTCCTCCTAGGGATTTCGATCGATCGGCTTCAAACTCGGTCAGATTGTTCATAAGGCATGGCCGATTCAAAGTTATCAAATTCGTGAGTTTTCGAGCATGCTGAAGGGGTCGTACCAGGGGTCAAAGTTCACCGACTCACCAGAATGTAATAAACTGTTATATCTCTTACAAATAAACTCACAGAGCCACCAAACTTTCTGTGTGTGATCACCTTTGGATGACCTACGACACCCAGTTGTGAAATGTTGAGATTCCCTAAGCTACGCCCCATTAGAACAGGAAGTGTCATGTTTTACTGTGAACGTTCACCATCTAACCCCTTTGACCTAATCAACATGAAACTGTGTCCACAGACAGAAGACATGTTGGTGTGTTAGGGTGTCCAACCCCGTTTGGTTTGGTTAAAGCAGGTGGGCGTGGCGGCGTGGCAAAGTGACCTTTAACGCCGTCTCCTTACGTTTGTCCTTGAATTCCACAGTTTAAAGCCCAGCTTCACCAAACTCACTAGGTTTGATCCTTGTGGGCCCCTCGACAGGAATCCGGTGTGATTTTTGTGGGCGTGGCCTAATGTCTCAACAGCGCCCCCTTGAAGATTTTAAATAATCAGCCCCAAGCCATTCTTTAACCTAGAATTATGAAACTTGGTACACTTGTGTATCGTGTCAGGACCTACACAAAAGCCTCTTGGAGCCATGGTCCAAACCCAACAGAAAGTCGGCCATTTTGGATTAAATTCGCCATTTGCTGTTTTTCACAGACGTCGTATTTGATCGAACTCCTCCTACAGCGTTTGACATACAGACTTCAAACTCAGTCAGCAGAGAGTTGAGACATTAAAGGTCTAAAGTTATCACAGGAATTTTTGTATGTCAAAGCATGTGGGCGTGGCTAAGTGCAAAACTTTAACTATTCGCCATAAAACATCAAAGTGACATAACTTCCACATACAAGGTGACAGCTGCTTCAGACTTCCTATGTCTCAATACTAACCAACCCTCATTACATTCTCATGGTCAGATGATGACGCAACCTTAGCTCCGCCCACTTTTGACTGGAAGTTACCTGCTTTTTCTACTGTATGTCTTATTTTTACTGAGTAATACATTTGAATTAATCTTCTAACTGACATTATATGACCTGATGATGAACTGTGATGATGAACTCTGACTCATGGGGGCGTGGCCAACTGTCTGTCCTTCGCCATATGCATACAACTGTCTCTGAATCACACACGCATCTTCCGATTGGCACCAAACTGGATACGTTTGACCTGTGCTAAATGCTAAAGAGCCCAAAAGGTTTGAATTGTGATTTTACTCTACAGCGCCCTCTAGATTATCCCATCATCAATATCTCCTCTCTACATCGACCGATCTGCACCAAATTTGTGGTGTGTCGCCAGGGAACCATGCCGAAGTAAACGGTGCGAACTGCCTGGCGGACGCACGCATCAACTGTGCGAAAGGGTACGCGGTGCAAGGCGAGCGGCGGTGCTGGGTCCTCCGCGGTGGCTATAGGCCGGAGCGGCGCTTGGCTGCTCGGGCCGCTTGAGGCTCCGCGGAGCTTTAATTAGGCCCGAGCAGCTAAGCGCTGCGAAGGCCTATTGTAATCGTGCTGTTTATTATTAGGCCCGAGCAGCTAAGCGCTGCGAAGGCCTATTGTAATCGTGCTGTTTATTATTAGGCCCGAGCAGCTAAGCGCTGCGAAGGCCTATTGTAATCGTGCTGTTTATTATTATTTTCTTGTGCCAAATGAATTGGCTGTTTGGGGCTTTATCATATTCAAAAACTCACCAAACTTTGCGGGCGCATAGGGCGCGTGTGAATATTACGTATTTTAATGTCATCGCAAATATCGCATGAGAAACGGCTCAAGGGCGCCCCCTAGCAACTTTCAAAAGACCCTTTCCTATTCACTTACTTTATCGTAGAGACTTGAAATTTGGTACAGTTGTAGAGCTCCCCAAGACACTCAGAATTTACAATTAATGTCATAGTGCAAGTATCCCAGGAAGTCGGCCATTTTGGATTGAAGTTCCCATTTTGCCCCGATTTTACCCGTTTACACACGTCGCATTTGATCGAACTCCTCCTAGGGATTTGATCGATCGGCTTTAAACTCGGACAGATTGTTCATAAGGCATGGCCGATTCAAAGTTATCAAATTCGTGAGTTTCGAGCATGTTGAAGGGGTCGTTCCAGGGGTCAAAGTTCACCGACTCACAAGAATGTAATAAACTGTTATATCTCTTACAAATAAACTGAGAGAGCCACCAAACTTTCTGTGTGTGATCACCTTTGGATGACCTACGACACCCAGTTGTGAAATTTGAGATTACCTAAGCCACGCCCCCTTACAACAGGAAGTGTCATGTTTTACTGCGAGCGTTCACTATCTGACCCTTTCACCTAATCAACATGAAACTGTCCACAGACAGAAGACATGTTGGTGTGTCATGGAGTCCAACCCCGTTTGGTTTGGATGCAGCAGGTGGGCGTGGCGGCGTGGCGAAGTGACCTTTAACGCCATCTCCTTACGTTTGGCCTTGAATTCCACAGTTTAAAGCCCAGCTGCACCAAACTCACTAGGTTTGATCCTTGTACGCCCCTCGACAGGAATCCAGTGTGATTTTATGTGGGCGTGGCCTAATGTCTCAACAGCACCCCCTTGAAGATTTTAAATAATCAGCCCCAAGCCATTGTTTAACCTAGAATTATGAAACTTGGTACACTTGTGTATATTGTCAGGACGTACAAAAAAGCCTCTTGGAGCCATGGTCCAAACCCAACAGAAAGTCGGCCATTTTGGATTAAATTCGCCATTTGCTGTTTTCAGACGTCGTATTTGATCGAACTCCTCCTACAGCGTTTGACATACAGACTTCTAACTCAGTCAGCAGAGAGTTGAGACATTAAAGGTCTAAAGTTATCACAGGAATTTTGTATGTCAAAGCATGTGGGCGTGGCTAAGTGCAAAACTTTGACTATTCGCCATGAAACATCAAAGTGAAATAACTTCCACATACAAGGTCACAGCTGCTTCAGACTTCCTGTCTCACTACAGACCAACCCTCATTACATTCTCATGGTCAGATGATGACGTAACCTTAGCTCCGCCCACTTTTAACAGGAATTCAGCTGTTTTTCTACTGTATGTCTTATTTTACTGAGTAATACATATGGAATTAATCTTCTACCACTTCACATAATATCAACTGATAAATGAACTGTGAGGATGAACTCTGACTCATGGGGCGTGGCAAACTGTCTGTCCTTCGCCATATGAATAGAACTGTCTCTGAATCACACACGCATCTTCCAATTGGAACCAAACTGGATGGTTTGACCTGTGTTCAATGCTAAAGAGCCCATCGGGTTTGAATTGTGATTTTACTCTGCAGCGCCCCCTAGGTTATCCCATCACCAATATCTTCTCTCTACATTGACCGATCTGCACCAAATTTGTGGTGTGTCGCCAGGGAACCATGCCGAACTCAACGGTGCGAATGCCTGGCGGAGCGCGCCTCAACTGTGCGAAAGGGTACGCCGTGGCAGGCGGTGGCGGTGCTGGGTCCCCGCGGTAGCTATAGGCCGGAGCGGCGCTTGGCTGCTAGGGCCGCTTGAGGCTCGCGGAGCTTTAATTAGGCCCGAGCAGCTAAGCGCTGCGAAGGCCTATGTAATCGTGCTGTTTATAGGCCCGAGCAGCTAAGCGCTGCGAAGGCCTATTGTAATCGTGCTGTTTATTATTATTCTTGTGCCAAATGAATTGGCTTTTGGGGGCTTTATCATATTCAAAAACTCACCAAACTTGGCGGGCGCATAGAGCCCGTGTGAAATTTACGTATTTTAAGGTCCTCGCAAAAATCGCATGAGAAACGGCTCAAGGGCGCCCCTAGCAACTTTCAAAAGACCCTTTCCTATTCACTTACTTTATCGTAGAGACTTGAAATTTGGTACAGTTGTAGAGCTCCCCAAGACACTCAGAATTACAATTAATGTCATAGTGCAAGTATCCTAGGAAGTCGGCCATTTTGGATTGAAGTTCCGATTTGAGCCCATTTGGCCGTTACAGACGTCGCATTTGATCGAACTCCTCCTAGGGATTTCGATCGATCGGCTTCAAACTCGGTCAGATTGTTCATAAGGCATGGCCGATTCAAAGTTATCAAATTCGTGAGTTTTCGAGCATGTGAAGGGTCGTTCCAGGGGTCAAAGTTCACCGACTCACCAGAATGTAATAAACTGTTATATCTCTTACAAATAAACTCACAGAGCCACCAAACTTTCTGTGTGTGATCACCTTTGGATGACCTACGACACCCAGTTGTGAAATTTTAGATTACCTAAGCCACGCCCCCTTAGAACAGGAAGTGTCATGTTTTACTGCGAACGTTCACTATCTGACCCCTTTCACCTAATCAACATGAAAATGTGTCCACAGACAGAAGACATGTTGGTGTATTAGGGTGTCCAACCCCGTTTGGTTTGGATGCAGCAGGTGGGCGTGGCGGCGTGGCGAATGACCTTTAACGCCGTCTCCTTACGTTTGGCCTTGAATTCCACAGTTTAAAGCCCAGCTCCACCAAACTCACTAGGTTTGATCCGTGTGGGCCCCTCGACAGGAATCCAGTGTGATTTTTTGTGGGCGTGGCCTAAGGTCTCAAGAGCGCCCCCTTGAAAATTTTAAATAATCAGCCCCAAGCCATTCTTTAACCTAGAATTATGAATCTTGGTACACTTGTGTATCTGTCAAGACCTACAAAAAAGTCTCTTGGAGCCATGGTCCAAACCAAGAGGAAGTCGGCCATTTTGGATCAAAGCCGCCATTTGCTGTTTTCAGAGACGTCATATTTGATCGAACTCCTCCTACAGCGTTTGAGATACAGACTTCAAACTCAGTCAGCAGAGAGTTGAGATGTTAAAGGTCTAAAGTTATCACAGGAATTTTGTATGCAAAAGCATGTGGGCGTGGCTAAGTGCACAACTTTAACTATTCGCCATAAAACATCAAAGTGACATAACTTCCACATACAAGGTGACAGCTGCTTCAGTCTTCCTATGTCTCAATACTAACCAACCCTCATTACATTCTCATGGTCAGATGATGACGCAACCTTAGCTCCGCCCACTTTTGAAAGGAATTCAGCTGTTTTTTCTACTGTATGTCTTATTTTACTGAGTAATACATATGGAATTAATCTTCTACCACCTGACATAATATGAGCTGATGATGAACTGTGATGATGAACTCTGACTCATGGGGGCGTGGCCAACTGTCTGTCCTTCGCCATATGCATAGAACTGTCTCTGAATCACACATGCATCTTCCGATTGGAACCAAACTGGATACGTTTGACCTGTGTTCAATGCTAAAGAGCCCATCAGGTTTGAATTGTGATTTTACTCTGCAGCGCCCCCTAGGTTATCCCATCACCAATATCTCCTCTCTACATCGACCGATCTGCACCAAATTTGTGGTGTGTCGCCAGGGAACCATGCCGAACTCAACGGTGCGAACTGCCTGGCGGACGCGCGCCTCAACTCTGCGACAGCTTACGCGGTGGCAGGCGGGCGGCGGTGCTGGGTCCCCCGCGGTGGCTATAGGCCGGAGCGGCGCTTGGCTGCTCGGGCCGCTTGAGGCTCCGCGGAGCTTTAATTATGATTCTAACGTAAAATAAATTGGCTTTTTGGGGGCTTTATCATATTCAAAAACTCACCAAACTTGGCGGGCGCATAGAGCCTGGTGAAAATTTACGTATTTTAAGGTCCTCGCAAAAATCGCACAAGAAACTGCTCAAGGGCGCCCCCTAGCAGCTTTCAAAAGACCCTTTCCTATTCACTTACTTTATCGTAGAGACTTGAAATTCGGTACGCTTGTAGAGCTCCACAAGACTCTCAGAATTTACAATTAATGTCATAGTGCAAGTATCCTAGGAAGTCGGCCATTTTGGATTGAAGTTCCGATTTTGACCCCATTTTGGCCGTTTACAGACGTCGCATTTGATCGAACTCCTCCTAGGGATTTCGATCGATCGGCTTCAAACTCGGTCAGATTGTTCATAAGGCATGGCCGATTCAAAGTTATCAAATTTGTGAGTTTTCGAGCATGCTGAAGGGGTCGTACCAGGGGTCAAAGTTCACCGACTCACCAGAATGTAATAAACTGTTATATCTCTTACAAATAAACTCACAGAGCCACCAAACTTTCTGTGTGTGATCACCTTTGGATGACCTACGACACCCAGTTGTGAAATTTTGAGATTACCTAAGCACGCCCCTTAGAACAGGAAGTGTCATGTTTTACTGCGAACATTCACTATCTGACCCCTTTGACCTAATCAACATGAAACTGTGTCCACAGACAGAAGACATGTTGGTGTGTTAGGGTGTCCAACCCCGTTTGGTTTGGATGCAGCAGGTGGGCGTGGCGGCGTGGCGAAGTGACCTTTAACGCCGTCTCCTTACGTTTGGCCTTGAATTCCACAGTTTAAAGCCCAGCTTCACCAAACTCACTAGGTTTGATCCTTGTGGGCCCCTCGACAGGAATCCGGTGTGATTTTTGTGGGCGTGGCCTAATGTCTCAACAGCGCCCCCTTGAAGATTTTAAATAATCAGCCCCAAGCCATTCTTTAACCTAGAATTATGAAACTTGGTACACTTGTGTATCGTGTCAGGACCTACACAAAAGCCTCTTGGAGCCATGGTCCAAACCCAACAGAAAGTCGGCCATTTTGGATTAAATTCGCCATTTGCTGTTTTTCACAGACGTCGTATTTGATCGAACTCCTCCTACAGCGTTTGACATACAGACTTCAAACTCAGTCAGCAGAGAGTTGAGACATTAAAGGTCTAAAGTTATCACAGGAATTTTTGTATGTCAAAGCATGTGGGCGTGGCTAAGTGCAAAACTTTAACTATTCGCCATAAAACATCAAAGTGACATAACTTCCACATACAAGGTCACAGCTGCTTCAGACTTCCTATGTCTCACTACTAACCAACCCTCATTACATTCTCATGGTCAGATGATGACGCAACCTTAGCTCCGGCCACTTTTGACTGGAAGTTACCTGTTTTTTCTACTGTATGTCTTATTTTTACTGAGTAATACATTTTGAATTAATCTTCTACCTGACATAATATCACCTGATGATGAACTGTGAGGATGAACTCTGACTCATGGGGGCGTGGCCAACTGTCTGTCCTTCGCCATATGCATACAACTGTCTCTGAATCACACACGCATCTTCCGATTGGCACCAAACTGGATACGTTTGACCTGTGCTAAATGCTAAAGAGCCCAAAAGGTTTGAATTGTGATTTTACTCTACAGCGCCCTCTAGATTATCCCATCATCAATATCTCCTCTCTACATCGACCGATCTGCACCAAATTTGTGGTGTGTCGCCAGGGAACCATGCCGAAGTAAACGGTGCGAACTGCCTGGCGGACGCACGCATCAACTGTGCAAAAGGGTACGCGGTGCAAGGCGAGCGGCGGTGCTGGGTCCTCCGCGGTGGCTATAGGCCGGAGCGGCGCTTGGCTGCTCGGGCCGCTTGAGGCTCCGCGGAGCTTTAATTAGGCCCGAGCAGCTAAGCGCTGCGAAGGCCTATTGTAATCGTGCTGTTTATTATTAGGCCCGAGCAGCTAAGCGCTGCGAAGGCCTATTGTAATCGTGCTGTTTATTATTAGGCCCGAGCAGCTAAGCGCTGCGAAGGCCTATTGTAATCGTGCTGTTTATTATTATTTTTCTTGTGCCAAATGAATTGGCTTTTTGGGGGCTTTATCATATTCAAAAACTCACCAAACTTGGCGGGCGCATAGAGCCCGTGTGAAATTTACGTATTTTAAGGTCATCGCAAAAATCGCATGAGAAACGGCTCAAGGGCGCCCCCTAGCAACTTTCAAAAGACCCTTTCCTATTCACTTACTTTATCGTAGAGACTTGAAATTTGGTACAGTTGTAGAGCTCCCCAAGACACTCAGAATTTACAATTAATGTCATAGTGCAAGTATCCCAGGAAGTCGGCCATTTTGGATTGAAGTTCCGATTTTGCCCCGATTTTACCCGTTTACACACGTCGCATTTGATCGAACTCCTCCTAGGGATTTTGATCGATCGGCTTTAAACTGGGACAGATTGTTCATAAGGCATGGCCGATTCAAAGTTATCAAATTCGTGAGTTTTCGAGCATGTTGAAGGGGTCGTTCCAGGGGTCAAAGTTCACCGACTCACAAGAATGTAATAAACTGTTATATCTCTTACAAATAAACTGAGAGAGCCACCAAACTTTCTGTGTGTGATCACCTTTGGATGACCTACGACACCCAGTTGTGAAATTTTGAGATTACCTAAGCCACGCCCCCTTACAACAGGAAGTGTCATGTTTTACTGCGAACGTTCACTATCTGACCCCTTTCACCTAATCAACATGAAACTGTCCACAGACAGAAGACATGTTGGTGTGTCAGGGTGTCCAACCCCGTTTGGTTTGGATGCAGCAGGTGGCGTGGCGGCGTGGCGAAGTGACCTTTAACGCCGTCTCCTTACGTTTGGCCTTGAATTCCACAGTTTAAAGCCCAGCTGCACCAAACTCACTAGGTTTGATCCTTGTAGGCCCCTCGACAGGAATCCAGTGTGATTTTATGTGGGCGTGGCCTAATGTCTCAACAGCGCCCCCTTAAAGAATTTAAATAATCAGCCCCAAGCCATTCTTTAACCTAGAATTATGAAACTTGGTACACTTGTGTATATTGTCAGGACCTACAAAAAAGCCTCTTGGAGCCATGGTCCAAACCCAACAGAAAGACGGCCATTTTGGATTAAATTCGCCATTTGCTGTTTTTCAGACGTCGTATTTGATCGAACTCCTCCTACAGCGTTTGACATACAGACTTCTAACTCAGTCAGCAGAGAGTTGAGACATTAAAGGTCTAAAGTTATCACAGGAATTTTGTATGTCAAAGCATGTGGGCGTGGCTAAGTGCAAAACTTTGACTATTCGCCATGAAACATCAAAGTGAAATAACTTCCACATACAAGGTTACAGCTGCTTCAGACTTCCTATGTCTCACTACTGACCAACCCTCATTACATTCTCATGGTAAGATGATGACGTAACCTTAGCTCCGCCCACTTTTGACAGGAAATCGGCTGTTTTTTCTACTGTATGTCTTATTTTTACTGAGTAATACATATGGAATTAATCTTCTACCACTTGACATAATATCAACTGATAAATGAACTGTGAGGATGAACTCTGACTCATGGGGGCGTGGCAAACTGTCTGTCCTTCGCCATATGCATACAACTGTCTCTGAATCACACACGCATCTTCCGATTGGCACCAAACTGGATACGTTTGACCTGTGTTCAATGCTAAAGAGCCCATCGGGTTTGAATTGTGATTTTACACTGCAGTGCCCCCTAGGTTATCCCATCACCATTATCTCCTCTCTACATTGACCGATCTGCACCAAATTTGTTGTGTGTCGCCAGGGAACCATGCCGAACTCAACGGTGCGAACTGCCTGGCGGACGCGCGCCTCAACTGTGCGAAAGGGTACGCGGTGGCAGGCGGGTGGCGGTGCTGGGTCCTCCGCGGTGGCTATAGGCCGGAGCGGCGCTTGGCTGCTCGGGCCGCTTGAGGCTCCACGGAGCTTTAATTAGGCCCGAGCAGCTAAGCGCTGCGAAGGCCTATTGTAATCGTGCTGTTTATTATGATTCTAACGTAAAATAAATTGGCTTTTTCGGGGATTTATCATATTCAAAAACTCACCAAACTTGGCGGGCTCATAGAGCCTGGTGAAAATTTACGTATTTTAAGTTCCTCGCAAAAATCGCACAAGAAACGGCTCAAGGGCGCCCCCTAGCAGCTTTCAAAAGACCCTTTCTATTCACTTACTTTATCTTAGAGACTTGAAATTTGGTACAGTTGTAGAGCTCCCCAAGACCTCAGAATTTACAATTAATGTCATAGTGCAAGTATCCTAGGAAGTCGGCCATTTTGGATTGAAGTTCCGATTTTGACCACATTTTGGCCGTTTACACACGTCGCATTTGATCGAACTCCTCCTAGGGATTTCCATCGATCGGCTTCAAACTCGGTCAGATTGTTATAAGGCATGGCCGATTCAAAGTTATCAAATTCGTGAGTTTTGAGCATGCTGAAGGGTCGTTCCAGGGGTCAAAGTTCACAGACTCACCAGAATGTAATAAACTGTTATATCTCTTACAAATAAACTCACAGAGCCACCAAACTTTCTGTGTGTGATCACCTTTGGATGACCTACGACACCCAGTTGTGAAATTTTGAGATTACCTAAGCCACGCCCCCTTAGAACAGGAAGTGTCATGTTTTACTGCGAACGTTCACTATCTGACCCCTTTGACCTAATCAACATGAAACTGTGTCCACAGACAGAAGACATGTTGGTGTGTTAGGGTGTCCAACCCCGTTTGGTTTGGATGCAGCAGGTGGGCGTGGCGGCGTGGCGAAGTGACCTTTAACGCCGTCTCCTTACGTTTGGCCTTGAATTCCACAGTTTAAAGCCCAGCTTCACCAAACTCACTAGGTTTGATCCTTGTGGGCCCCTCGACAGGAATCCGGTGTGATTTCTTGTGGGCGTGGCCTAATGTCTCAACAGCGCCCCCTTGAAGATTTTAAATAATTAGCCCCAAGCCATTCTTTAACCTACAATTATGAAACTTGGTACACTTGTGTATCGTGTCAGGACCTACACAAAAGCCTCTTGGAGCCATGGTCCAAACCCAACAGAAAGTCGGCCATTTTGGATTAAATTCGCCATTTGCTGTTTTTCACAGACGTCGTATTTGATCGAACTCCTCCTACAGCGTTTGACATACAGACTTCAAACTCAGTCAGCAGAGAGTTGAGACATTAAAGGTCTAAAGTTATCACAGGAATTTTTGTATGTCAAAGCATGTGGGCGTGGCTAAGTGCAAAACTTTAACTATTCGCCATAAAACATCAAAGTGACATAACTTCCACATACAAGGTCACAGCTGCTTCAGACTTCCTATGTCTCAATACTAACCAACCCTCATTACATTCTCATGGTCAGATGATGACGCAACCTTAGCTCCGCCCACTTTTGACTGGAAGTTACCTGTTTTTTCTACTGTATGTCTTATTTTTACTGAGTAATACATTTGAATTAATCTTCTAACTGACATTATATCACCTGATGATGAACTGTGAGGATGAACTCTGACTCATGGGGTGTGGCCAACTGTCTGTACTTCGCCATATGCATACAATTGTCTCTGAATCACACACGCATCTTCCGATTGGCACCAAACTGGATACGTTTGACCTGTGCTAAATGCTAAAGAGCCCAAAAGGTTTGAATTGTGATTTTACTCTACAGCGCCCTCTAGATTATCCCATCATCAATATCTCCTCTCTACATCGACCGATCTGCACCAAATTTGTGGTGTGTCGCCAGGGAACCATGCCGAAGTAAACGGTGCGAACTGCCTGGCGGACGCACGCATCAACTGTGCGAAGGGTACGCGGTGCAAGGCGAGCGGCGGTGCTGGGTCCTCCGCGGTGGCTATAGGCCGGAGCGGCGCTTGGCTGCTCGGGCCGCTTGACGCTCCGCGGAGCTTTAATTAGGCCCGAGCAGCTAAGCGCTGCGAAGGCCTATTGTAATCGTGCTGTTTATTATAGGCCGAGCAGCTAAGCGCTGCGAAGGCCTATTGTAATCGTGCTGTTATTATTAGGCCCGAGCAGCTAAGCGCTGCGAAGGCCTATTGTAATCGTGCTGTTTATTATTATTTTCTTGTGCCAAATGAATTGGCTGTTTGGGGGCTTTATCATATTCAAAAACTCACCAAACTTGGCGGGCGCATAGAGCCCGTGTGAAATTTACGTATTTTAAGGTCCTCGCGAAAATCACATGAGAAACGGCTCAAGGGCGCCCCCTAGCAACTTTCAAAAGACCCTTTCCTATTCACTTACTTTATCGTAGAGACTTGAAATTTGGTACAGTTGTAGAGCTCCCAAGACACTCAGAATTTACAATTAATGTCATAGTGCAAGTATCCCAGGAAGTCGGCCATTTTGGATTGAAGTTCCGATTTTGCCCCGATTTTACCCGTTTACACACGTCGCATTTGATCGAACTCCTCCTAGGGATTTGATCGATCGGCTTTAAACTGGACAGATTGTTCATAAGGCATGGCCGATTCAAAGTTATCAAATTCGTGAGTTTTCGAGCATGTTGAAGGGGTCGTTCCAGGGGTCAAAGTTCACCGACTCACAGAATGTAATAAACTGTTATATCTCTTACAAATAAACTGAGAGAGCCACCAAACTTTATGTGTGTGATCACCAATGGATGACCTACGACACCCAGTTGTGAAATATTTAGATTGCCTAAGCCACGCCCCCTTAGAACAGGAAGTGTCATGTTTTACTGCGAACGTTCACTATCTGACCCCTTTCACCTAATCAACATGAAACTGTCCACAGACAGAAGACATGTTGGTGTGTTAGGGTGTCCAACCCCGTTTGGTTTGGATGAAGCAGGTGGGCGTGGTGGCGTGGCGAAGTGACCTTTAACGCCGTCTCCTTACGTTTGTCCTTGGATTCCACAGTTTAAAGCCCAGCTGCACCAAACTCACTAGGTTTGATCCTTGTAGGCCCTCGACAGGAATCCAGTGTGATTTTATGTGGGCGTGGCCTAATGTCTCAACAGCGCCCCCTTAAAGAATTTAAATAATCAGCCCCAAGCCATTCTTTAACCTAGAATTATGAAACTTGGTACACTTGTGTATATTGTCAGGACCTACAAAAAGCCTCTTGGAGCCATGGTCCAAACCCAACAGAAAGACGGCCATTTTGGATTAAATTCGCCATTTGCTGTTTTTCAGACGTCGTATTTGATCGAACTCCTCCTACAGCGTTTGACATACAGACTTCTAACTCAGTCAGCAGAGAGTTGAGACATTAAAGGTCTAAAGTTATCACAGGAATTTTTGTATGTCAAAGCATGTGGGCGTGGCTAAGTGCAAACTTTGACTATTCGCCATGAAACATCAAAGTGAAATAACTTCCACATACAAGGTCACAGCTGCTTCAGACTTCCTGTCTCACTACAGACCAACCCTCATTACATTCTCATGGTCAGATGATGACGTAACCTTAGCTCCGCCCACTTTTAACAGGAATTCAGCTGTTTTTTCTACTGTATGTCTTATTTTTACTGAGTAATACATATGGAATTAATCTTCTACCACTTCACATAATATCAACTGATAATGAACTGTGAGGATGAACTCTGACTCATGGGGGCGTGGCAAACTGTCTGTCCTTCGCCATATGAATAGAACTGTCTCTGAATCACACACGCATCTTCCATTGGAACCAAACTGGATGGTTTGACCTGTGTTCAATGCTAAAGAGCCCATCGGGTTTGAATTGTGATTTTACTCTGCAGCGCCCCTAGGTTATCCCATCACCAATATCTTCTCTCTACATTGACCGATCTGCACCAAATTTGTTGTGTGTAGCCAGGGAACCATGCCGAACTCAACGGTGCGAACTGCCTGGCGGAGGCGCGCCTCAACTGTGCGGAAGGGTACGCGGTGGCAGGCGGGCGGCGGTGCTGGGTCCCCGCGGTGGCTATAGGCCGGAGCGGCGCTTGGCTGCTCGGGCCGCTTGAGGCTCCGCGGAGCTTTAATTAGGCCCGAGCAGCTAAGCGCTGCGAAGGCCTATTGTAATCGTGCTGTTTATTATGATTCTAACGTAAAATAAATTGGCTTTTTGGGGGCTTTATCATATTCAAAAACTCACCAAACTTGGCGGGCGCATAGAGCCTGGTGAAAATTTACGTATTTTAAGGTCCTCGCAATAATCGCACAAGAAACGGCTCAAGGGCGCCCCCTAGCAACGTTCAAAAGACCCTTTTCTATTCACTTACTTTATCGTAGAGACTTGAAATTCGGTACAGTTGTAGAGCTCCCCAAGACGCTCAGAATTTACAATTAATGTCATAGTGCAAGTATCCTAGGAAGTCGGCCATTTTGGATTGAAGTTCCGATTTTGACCCCATTTTGGCCGTTTACACACGTCGCATTTGATCGAACTCCTCCTAGGGATTTCCATCGATCGGCTTCAAACTCGGTCAGATTGTTTATAAGGCATGGCCGATTCAAAGTTATCAAATTCGTGAGTTTTTGAGCATGCTGAAGGGGTCGTTCCAGGGGTCAAAGTTCACCGACTCACCAGAATGTAATAAACTGTTATATCTCTTACAAATAAACTCACAGAGCCACCAAACTTTCTGTGTGTGATCACCTTTGGATGACCTACGACACCCAGTTGTGAAATTTTGAGATTACCTAAGCCACCCCCCTTGAACAGGAAGTGTCATGTTTTACTGCGAACGTTCACTATTTGACCCCTTTGACCTAATCAACATGAAACACTGTCGACAGACAGAAGACATGTTGGTGTGTCAGGGTGTCCAACCCCGTTTGGTTTGGATGCAGCAGGTGGGCGTGGCGGCGTGGCGAAGTGACCTTTAACGCCGTCTCCTTACGTTTGGCCTTGAATTCCACAGTTTAAAGCCCAGCTGCACCAAACTCACTAGGTTTGATCCTTGTGGGCCCCTCGACAGGAATCCAGTGTGATTTTTTGTGGGCGTGGCCTAATGTCTCAACAGCGCCCCCTTGAAGATTTTAAATAATCAGCCCCAAGCCATTGTTTAACCTAGAATTATGAAACTTGGTACACTTGTGTATCGTGTCAGGACCTACAAAAAAGCCTCTTGGAGCCTGGTCCAAACCCAACAGAAAGTCGGCCATTTTGGTTAAATTCGCATTTGCTGTTTTTCACAGACGTCGTATTTGATCGAACTCTCCTACAGCGTTTGACATACAGACTTCAAACTCAGTCAGCGAGAGTTCAGACATTAAAGGTCTAAAGTTATCACAGGAATTTTTGTATGTCAAAGCATGTGGGCGTGGCTAAGTGCCAAACTTTGACTATTCGCCATAAAACATCAAAGTGACATAACTTCCACATACAAGGTCACAGCTGCTTCAGACTTCCTATGTCTCACTACTGACCAACCCTTATTAATTATCATGGTCAGATGACGTAACCTTAGCTCCGCCCACTTTTAACAGGAATTCAGCTGTTTTTTCTAGTGTATGTCTTATTTTTACTGAGTAATACATATGGAATTAATCTTCTACCACCCGACATAATATAACCTGATGATGAACTGTGACGATGAACTCTGACTCATGGGGGCGTGGCTAACTGGCGGTCCTTCGCCATATGCATACAACTGTCTATGAATCACACACGCATCTTCCGATTGGCACCAAACTGGAAACGTTTGACCTGTGTTCAATGATAAACAGCCCAACAGGTTTGAATTGTGATTTTCCTCTGCAGTGCCACCTAGATTATCCCATCATAAATATCTCCTCTCTACATCAACCTATCTGCACCAAATTTGTGGTGTGTCGCCAGGGAACCAATGAACTGCAAACTGCCTGGCAGACACGCGCCTCAACTGTGCAACAGGGTAGCGGTGGCAGGCGGCGGTGCTGGTCCCCGGTGCTATAGGCGGGGGCTGCTCGCCGCTTAGGCTCGCGGGCTATTAGGCCGCAGCTAGCGCTGCGAAGGCTTATGTGCTGTTTTAGCCGAGCAGCTGCGGCCTATTGACGGCTGTTTATTAGGCCGCAGCGCGCGAAGCTATGTTTCAATTTATTTATTTATGCCCGAGCAGCTAAGCGCTGCGAAGGCCTATTGTTTCGTGCTGTAATTATTAGGCCCGAGCAGCTAAGCGCTGCGAAGGCCTATTGTAATCGTGCTGTTTATTATTATTCTTGTGCCAAATGAATTGGCTTTTTGGGGGCTTTATCATATTCAAAACTCACCAAACTTGGCGGCCGCATAGAGCCCGGTGAAATTTACGTATTTTAAGGCCTCGCAAAATCGCACAAGAAACGGCTCAAGGGCGCCCCTAGAAACTTTCAAAAGACCCTTTTCTATTCACTCACTTTATCGTAGAGACTTGAAATTCGGTACAGTTGTAGAGCTCCCCAAGACACTCTGAATTTACAATTAATGTCATAGTGCATCTGTCCTAGGAAGTCGGCCATTTTGGATTGAAGTTCCGATTTTGAGCCCATTTTGGCCGTTTACAGACGTCGCATTTGATCGAACTCCTCCTAGGGATTTCGATCGATCGGCTTCAAACTCGGTCAGATTGTTCATAAGGCATGGCCGATTCAAAGTTATCAAATTCGTGAGTTTTCGAGCATGCTGAAGGGGTCGTACCAGGGGTCAAAGTTCACCGACTCACCAGAATGTAATAAACTGTTATATCTCTTACAAATAAATCACAGAGCCACCAAACTTTCTGTGTGTGATCACCTTTGGATGACCTACACACCCAGTTGTGAAATTTTGAGATTACCTAAGCCACGCCCCCTTAGAACAGGAAGTGTCATGTTTTACTGCGAACGTTCACTATCTGACCCCTTTGACCTAATCAACATGAAACACTGTCGACAGACAGAAGATATGTTGGTGTGTGAGGGTGTCCAACCCCGTTTGGTTTGGATGCAGCAGGTGGGCGTGGCTGCGTGGCGAAGTGACCTTTAACGCCGTCTCCTTACGTTTGGCCTTGAATTCCACAATTTAAAGCCCAGCTGCACCAAACTCACTAGGTTTCATCCTTGTGGGCCCCTTGACAGGAATGCAGTGTAATTTTTTGTGGGCGTGGCCTAATGTCTCAACAGCGCCCCCTGGAAGATTTTAAATAATCAGCCCCAAGCCATTCTTTAACCTAGAATTATGAAACTTGATACACTTGTGTATATTGTCAGACCTACAAAAAAGTCTCTTAGAGCCATGGTCCAAACTCAACAGGAAGTCGGCCATTTTGGATCAAAGCCGCCATTTGCTGTTTTTCATAGACGTCATATTTGATCGAACTCCTCCTACAGCGTTTGAGATACAGACTTCAAACTCAGTGAGAAGAGAGTTCAGACATTAAAGGTCTAAAGTTATCACAGGAATTTTTGTATGTCAAAGCATGTGGGCGTGGCTAAGTGCAAAACTTTGACTATTCGCCATAAAACATCAAAGTGACATAACTTCCACATAAAAGGTGACAGCTGCTTCAGACTTCCTATGTCTCACTACTGACCAACCCTCATTACATTCTCATGGTCAGATGATGACGTAACCTTAGCTCCGCCCACTTTTGACTGGAAGTCACCTGTTTTTTCTACTGTATGTCTTATTTTTACTGAGTAATACATATGGAATTAATCTTCTACCACCTGACATTATATGACCTGATCAGTAACTGTGATGATGAACTCTGATTCTCGGGGGCGTGGCCAACTGGCTGTCCTTCGCCATATGCATAAAATTGTCTCTGAATCAAACACGCATTTTCCGATTGGCACCAAACAGGATACGTTTGACCTGTGTTCAATGCTAAAGAGCCCAATGGCTTTGAATTGTGATTTTACTCTGCAGCGCCCCCTAGGTTATCCCATCACCAATATCTCCTCTCTACATCGACCGATCTGCACAAAATTTGTGGTGTGTCGCCAGGGAACCATGCCGAACTAAACGGTGCGAACTGCCTGGCGGACGCACGCATCAACTGTGCGAAAGGGTACGCGGTGGCAGGCGGGCGGCGGTGCTGGGTCCCCGCGGTGGCTATAGGCCGGAGCGGCGCTTGGCTGCTCGGGCCGCTTGAGGCTCCGCGGAGCTTTAATTAGGCCCGAGCAGCTAAGCGCTGCGAAGGCCTATTGTAATCGTGCTGTTTATTATTATTATTATTCTTGTGCCAAATGAATTGGCTTTTTGGGGGCTTTATCATATTCAAAAACTCACCAAACTTGGCGGGTGCATAGCGCCCGTGTGAAATTTACGTATTTTAAGGTCCTCGCAAAATCGCATGAGAAACGGCTCAAGGGCGCCCCCTAGCAACTTTCAAAAGACCCTTTCCTATTCACTTACTTTATCGTAGAGACTTGAAATTTGGTACAGTTGTAGAGCTCCCCAAGACACTCAGAATTTACAATTAATGTCATAGTGCAAGTATCCAGGAAGTCGGCCATTTTGGATTGAAGTTCCGATTTTGAGCCCATTTTGCCGTTTACAGACGTCGCATTTGATCGAACTCCTCCTAGGGATTTCGATCGATCGGCTTCAAACTCGGTCAGATTGTTCATAAGGCATGGCCGATTCAAAGTTATCAAATTTGTGAGTTTTCGAGCATGTTGAAGGGGTCGTTCCAGGGGTCAAAGTTCACCGACTCACCAGAATGTAATAAACTGTTATATCTCTTACAAATAAACTCACAGAGCCACCAAACTTTCTGTGTGTGATCACCTTTGGATGACCTACGACACCCAGTTGTGAAATTTTGACATTACCTAAGCCACGCCCCCTTAGAACAGGAAGTGTCATGTTTTACTGCGAACGTTCACTATCTGACCCCTTTCACCTAATCAACATGAAACTGTGTCCACAGACAGAAGACATGTTGGTGTGTCAGGGTGTCCAACCCCGTTTGGTTTGGATGCAGCAGGTGGGCGTGGCGGCGTGGCGAATTGACCTTTAAGCCGTCTCCTTACGTTTGGCCTTGAATTCCACAGTTTAAAGCCCAGCTGCACCAAACTCACTAGGTTTGATCCTTGTGGGCCCCTGACAGGAATCCAGTGTGATTTTTTGTGGGCGTGGCCTAATGTCTCAACAGCGCCCCCTGAAATTTTAAATATCAGCCCCAAGCCATTCTTAACCTAGAATTATGAAACTTGGTACACTTGTGTATCTTGTCAGGCCTACAAAAAGTCTCTTGGAGCCATGGTCCAAACCCAACAGAAATCGGCCATTTTGGATTAAATTCGCCATTTGCTGTTTTTCACAGACGTCATATTTGATCGAACTCCTCCTACAGCGTTTGAGATACAGACTTCAAACTCAGTGAGCAGAGAGTTCAGAGATAAAGGTCTAAAGTTATCACAGGAATTTTTGTATGTCAAAGCATGTGGGCGTGGCTAAGTGCAAACTTTGACTATTCCCATAAACATCAAAGTGAAATAACTTCACATACAAGGTCACAGCTGCTTCAGACTTCCTATGTCTCATACTGACAACCCTCATTACATCTCATGGTCAGATGATGACGTAACCTTAGCTCCGCCCACTTTTGACTGGAAGTTACCTGTTTTTCTACTGTATGTCTTATTTTTACTGAGTAATACATATGGAATTAATCTTCTACCACCTGACATAATATGACTGATGATGAACTGTGAGGATGAACTCTGACTCATGGGGCGTGGCCAACTGGCTGTCCTTCGCCATATGCATAAATTGTCTCTGAATCAACACGCATCTTCCGATTGGAACCAAACTGGATACGTTTGACCTGTGCTAAATGCTAAAGAGCCCAACAGGATTTAATTGTGATTTTACTCTACAGCGCCCCTAGATTATCCCATCATCAATATCTCCTCTCTACATCGACCGATCTGCACCAAATTTGTGGTGTGTCGCCAGGGAACCATGCTGAAGTTAACGGTGTGAACTGCCTGGCGGACGCGCTCAACTGTGCAAAGGGTACGCGGTGCAGGCGGCGGCGGTGCTGGGTCCCCGCGGTGGCTATAGGCCGGAGCGGCGCTTGGCTGCTCGGGCCGCTTGAGGCTCCGCGGAGCTTTAATTCTTATTCTTATTCTTCCGTAAATAAATTGGCTTTTTGGGGGCTTTATCATATTCAAAAACTCACCAAACTTGGCGGCCGCATAGAGCCCGGTGAAAATTTACGTATTTTAAGGTCCTCGCAAAAATCGCACAAGAAACGGCTCAAGGGCGCCCCCTAGCAACTTTCAAAAGACCCTTTTCTATTCACTTACTTTATCGTAGAGACTTGAAATTTGGTACAGTTGTAGAGCTCCCCAAGACACTCTGAATTTACAATTAATGTCATAGTGCAACTGTCCTAGGAAGTCGGCCATTTTGGATTGAAGTTCCGATTTTGAGCCCATTTTGGCCGTTTACACACGTCGCATTTGATCGAACTCCTCCTAGGGATTTCGATCGATCGGCTTCAAACTCGGTGAGATTGTTCATAAGGCATGGCCGATTCAAAGTTATCAAATTCGTGAGTTTTCGAGCATGCTGAAGGGTCGTACAGGGGTCAAGTTCACCGACTCACCAGAATGTAATAAACTGTTATATCTCTACAAAAAACTCACAGAGCCACCAAACTTTCTGTGTGTGAACACCTTTGGATGACCTACACACCCAGTTGTGAAATTTTGAGATTACCTAAGCCACGCCCCCTTAGAACAGGAAGTGTCATGTTTTACTGCGAACGTTCACTATCTGACCCCTTTACCTAATCAACATGAAACTGTGTCACAGAAGAAGACATGTTGGTGTGTAGGGTGTCCAACCCCGTTTGGTTTGGATGCAGCAGGTGGCGTGGCGGCGTGGCGAAGTGACCTTTAACGCCGTCTCCTTACGTTTGGCCTTGAATTCCACAGTTTAAAGCCCAGCTGCACCAAACTCACTAGGTTTGATCCTTGTGGGCCCCTCGACAGGAATCCAGTGTGATTTTTTGTGGGCGTGGCCTAATGTCTCAACAGCGCCCCCTTGAAGATTTTAAATAATCAGCCCCAAGCCATTCTTTAACCTAGAATTATGAAACTTGGTACACTTGTGTATCTTGTCAAGACCTACAAAAAAGTCTCTTGGAGCCATGGTCCAAACTCAACAGGAAGTCGGCCATTTTGGATCAAAGCCGCCATTTGCTGTTTTTCAGACGTCGTATTTGATCGAACTCCTCCTACAGCGTTTGACATACAGACTTCAAACTCAGTCAGCAGAGAGTTAGACATTAAAGGTCTAAGTTATCACAGGAATTTTTGTATGTAAAGCATGTGGGCGTGGCTAAGTGCCAAACTTTGACTATTCGCCATAAACATCAAAGTGACATAACTTCCACATACAAGGTCACAGTGCTTCAGACTTCCTATGTCTCATACTGACCAACCCTATTACATTCTCATGGTCAGATGATGACGTAACCTTAGCTCCGCCCACTTTTACAGGAATCACTGTTTTTCTACTGTTGTCTTATTTTTACTGAGTAATACATATGGAATTAATCTTCTACCACCTGACATAATATGACCTGATATGAATGTGATGATGAACTCTGACTCATGGGGGCGTGGCCAACTGGCTGTCCTTCGCCATATGCATCAATGTCTCTGAATCACACGCATCTTCCGTTGGCACCAAACTGGATACGTTTGACCTGTGTCAATGCTAAAGAGCCCAAGGTTTGAATTGTGATTTCTCTACAGCGCCCCTAGTTATCCATCACAATATCTCCTCTCTACATCGACCGATCTGCACCAAATTTGTGGTGTGTCCTGGGACCATGCCGAATAACGGTGCGAACTGCCTGGCGGACGCGCGCCTCAACTGTGCGAAAGGTACGCGGTGGCAGGCGGGCGGCGGTGCTGGACCCCCCGCGGTGGCTATAGGCCGGTGCGGCGCTTGGCTGCTCGGGCCGCTTGAGGCTCCGTGGAGCTTTAATTATTATTATTATTCTTCCGCCAAATGAATTGGCATTTTGGGGGCTTTATCATATTCAAAAACTCACCTAAGTTGGCGGCCGTATAGAGCCCGGTGAAAATTTACGTATTTTTAGGTCCTCGCAAAAATCGCAGAAGAAACGGCTCAAGGGCGCCCCTAGAACTTTCAAAGACCCTTTCTATTCACTTACTTTATCGTAGAGACTTGAAATTCGGTACATTGTAGAGCTCCCCAAGACACTCTGAATTTACAATTAATGTCATAGTGCACTTCCTAGGAAGTCGGCCATTTTGGATTGAAGTTCCGATTTTGAGCCCATTTTGGCCGTTTACAGACGTCGCATTTGATCGAACTCCTCCTAGGGATTTCGATCGATCGGCTTCAAACTCGGTCAGATTGTTCATAAGCATGGCCGATTCAAAGTTATCAAATTCGTGAGTTTTCGAGCATGCTGAAGGGGTCGTACCAGGGGTCAAAGTTCACCGACTCACCAGAATGTAATAAACTGTTATATCTCTTACAAATAAACTCACAGAGCCACCAAACTTTCTGTGTGTGATCACCTTTGGATGACCTACGACACCCAGTTGTGAAATTTTGAGATTACCTAAGCCACGCCCCTTAGAACAGGAAGTGTCATGTTTTACTGCGAACGTTCACTATCTGACCCTTTGACCTAATCAACATGAACACTGTCGACAGACAGAAGACATGTTGGTGTGTAGGGTGTCCAACCCCGTTTGGTTTGGATGCAGCAGGTGGGCGTGGCTGCGTGGCGAAGTGACCTTTAACGCCGTCTCCTTACGTTTGGCCTTGAATTCCACAGTTTAAAGCCCAGCTGCACCAAACTCACTAGGTTTGATCCTTGTGGGCCCCTCGACAGGAATCCAGTGTAATTTTTGTGGGCGTGGCCTAATGTCTCAACAGCGCCCCCTGAAGATTTTAAATAATCAGCCCCAAGCCATTCTTTAACCTAGAATTATGAACTTGGTACACTTGTGTATATTGTCAAGACCTACAAAAAGTCTCTTGGAGCCATGGTCCAAACCAACAGGAAGTCGGCCATTTTGGATCAAAGCCGCCATTTGCTGTTTTTCATAGACGTCATATTTGATCGAACTCCTCCTACAGCGTTTGAGATACAGACTTCAACTCAGTCAGCAGAGAGTTCAGACATTAAAGGTCTAAAGTTATCACAGGAATTTTTGTATGTCAAAGCATGTGGGCGTGGCTAAGTGCAAACTTTGACTATTCGCCATAAAACATCAAAGTGACATAACTTCACATAAAGGTACAGCTGCTTCAGACTTCCTATGTCTCACTACTGACCAACCCTCATTACATTCTCATGGTCAGATGATGACGTAACCTTAGCTCCGCCCACTTTTGACAGGAAGTCACTGTTTTTTCTACTGTATGTCTTATTTTACTGAGTAATACATATGGAATTAATCTTCTACCACCTGACATATATGACCTGATGATGAACTGTGATGATGAACTCTGACTCATGGGGGCGTGGCCAACTGGCTGTCCTTCGCCATATGCATAAATGTCTCTGAATCAACACGCATCTTCCGATTGGCACCAAACTGGATACGTTTGACCTGTGTCAATGCTAAAGAGCCCAAGGCTTTGAATTGTGATTTTACTCTCAGCGCCCCTAGGTTATCCCATCACCAATATCTCCTCTCTACATCGACCGATCTGCACAAATTTGTGGTGTGTCGCCAGGGAACCATGCCGAAGTAACGGTGCGAACTGCCTGGCGGACGCGCCTCAACTGTGCAAAGGGTACGCGGTGCAGGCGGCGGCGGTGCTGGGTCCCCGCGGTGGCTATAGGCCGGAGCGGCGCTTGGCTGCTCGGGCCGCTTGAGGCTCCGCGGAGCTTTAATTGGCCGAGCACTAGCGTGCGAGCTATTGTTCGTGCTGTTTATTATTTTTTCTTCCGTAAAATAATTGGCTTTTTGGGGGCTTTATCATATTCAAAAACTCACCAAACTTGGCGGCCGCATAGAGCCTGGTGAAATTTACGTATTTTAAGTCATCGCAAAAATCGCAAAGAAACTGCTCAAGGGCGCCCCCTAGAACTTTCAAAAGACCCTTTCTATTCACTTACTTTATCGTAGAGACTTGAAATCGGTACAGTTGTAGAGCTCCCCAAGACTCTCAGAATTTACAATTAATGTCATAGTGCAACTGTCCTAGGGAGTCGGCCATTTTGGATTGAAGTTCCGATTTTGAGCCCATTTTGGCCGTTTACACACGTCGCATTTGATCGAACTCCTCCTAGGGATTTTGATCGATCGGCTTCAAACTCGGTAGATTGTTCATAAGGCATGGCCGATTCAAAGTTATCAAATCGTGAGTTTTCGAGCATGCTGAAGGGTCGTACCAGGGGTCAAAGTTCACCGACTCACCAGAATGTAATAAACTGTTATATCTCTTACAAATAAACTCACAGAGCCACCAAACTTTCTGTGTGTGATCACCTTTGGATGACCTACGACACCCAGTTGTGAAATTTTGAGATTACCTAAGCCACGCCCCTTAGAACAGGAAGTGTCATGTTTTACTGCGAACGTTCACTATCTGACCCTTTGACCTAATCAACATGAAACTGTGTCCACAGACAGAAGACATGTTGGTGTGTCAGGGTGTCCAACCCGTTTGGTTTGGATGCAGCAGGTGGGCGTGGCGGCGTGGCGAAGTGACCTTTAACGCCGTCTCCTTACGTTTGGCCTTGATTCCACAGTTTAAAGCCCAGCTGCACCAAACTCACTAGGTTTGATCCTTGTGGGCCCCTCGTCAGGAATCCAGTGTGATTTTTGTGGGCGTGGCCTAATGTCTCAACAGCGCCCCCTTGAAATTTTAATAATCAGCCCCAAGCCATTCTTTAACCTAGAATTATGAAACTTGGTACACTTGTGTATCTTGTCAGGACCTACAAAAAGTCTCTTGGAGCCATGGTCCAAACCCAACAGGAAGTCGGCCATTTTGGATCAAAGCCGCCATTTGCTGTTTTTCAGAGACGTCATATTTGATCGAACTCCTCCTACAGCGTTTCAGATACAGACTTCAAACTCAGTGAGCAGAGAGTTCAGAGATTATAGGTCTAAAGTTATCACAGGAATTTTTGTATGTCAAGCATGTGGGCGTGGCTAAGTGCAAAACTTTGACTATTCGCCATAAAACATCAGTGAATAACTTCCACATACAAGGTCACAGCTGCTTCAGACTTCCTATGTCTCAATACTGACAACCCTCATTACATTCTCATGGTCAGATGATGACGTAACCGTAGCTCCGCCCACTTTTGACTGGAGGTCACCTGTTTTTACTACTGTGTCTTCTTTTTACTGCGTAATACATATGGCATTAATCTTCTAACACCTGACATTATATGACCTGATGAGGAACTGTGATGATGAACTCTGACTCATGGGGGCGTGGCCAACTGGCTGTCCTTCGCCATATGCATAAAATTGTCTATGAACTTAACACGCATCTTCCGATTGGAACCAAACTGGAAACGTTTGACCTGTGCTAAATGCTAAAGAGCCCAACGGGTTTGAATTGTGATTTTACTCTTCAGCGCCGCCTAGATTATCCCATCATCAATATCTCCTCTCTAAATCTACCGATCTGCACCAAATTTGTGGTGTGTCGCCAGGGAACCATGCCGAAGTGAACGGTGCGAACTGCCTGGCGGAGGCGCGCCTCAACTGTGCGAAAGGGTACGCGGTGGCAGGCGGGCGGCGGTGCTGGGTCCCCGCGGTGGCTATAGGCCGGAGCGGCGCTTGGCTGCTCGGGCCGCTTGAGGCTCCGCGGAGCTTTAATTTTTTTTATTTTTTTTTCTTCTGTCAAATGAATTGCCTTTTTGGGGGCTTTAACATATTCAAAAACTCACCAAAATTGGTAGGCCCATAGAGACTGTGAAAAATTTACGTATTTTAAGGTCCGCGCAAAAATCGCAAAAAAATGGCTCAACAGCGCCCCCTAGAAAATTTCAAAAGACCCTTTCCTATTCACTTACTTTATTGTAGAGACTTGAAATTTGGTACACTTGTAGAACTCCCCAAGCCACTCAGAATTTATAATTGTTCTCATAGTGTATGTCAAACAGGAAGTCGGCCATTTTGGATTGAATTTCCAAATTTCACCCCATTTTGGCCGTTTATAGCCTTCGCATTTGATCGAACTCCTCCTAGGGCTTTTGATGGATCGGCTTCAAACTTGGTCAGTTGGTTCAGAAGGCATGCCCGATTAAAAGTTATCAAAACGGTGAGTTTTCGTGCATGTTGAAGGGGTGATACCAGGGGTCAAAGTTCACTGACTCACCATAAAATAATAAACAGTTATATCTCCTACAAAGAAACTCACAGAACCACCAACCTTTCTGTGTGTGATCACCTTTGAATGCCCTACAAGACCCAATTGTGAAATTTTGAGATCACATAAGTCACGCCCCCTTAGAACAGGAAGTGTCATGTTTTATTGTGATCGGTCCCTATCTGACCTCTTTAACCTAATCAACATGAAACTGTGTCCACAAACAGAAGACATGTTGGTGTGTTATGGTTTCCAACGCTGTTTGTTTTGGAGGCAGCAGGTGTGCGTGGCGGCGTGGCGAATATACCTGTAAGGCCGTGTCCATACGTTTGGCTGTTAATTCCACAATTGTGAGTCCAGCTGCACCAAACTCACTGAGATCGATCCTTATCCAACTCCGGACAGTAATCCAGTGCAATATTTGGTGGGCGTGGCCTAATGTCTCAATAGCGCCCCCTAGAAGAGTTTAAATCATCAGCCCCAAGCCATGCTTTAACCTAGAATTATGAAACTTGGTACACATGTGTATGTTGTCAGGATGTACAAAAAGGTCTCTTGGAGCCATGGTCCAAACCCAACAGGAAGTCGGCCATTTTGGATCAAAGCCGCCATTTCCGGTTTTTCATAGACGTCGCATCTGATCGAACTCCTCCTACAGCTTTTGAGATACAGACTTCAAACTTGCTCAGCACACACTTAAGACATTGAGATGAAAAGTTATCAAAAGAATTCTCGTACATCAAAGCATGTGGGCGTGGCTAAGTGTCAAACTTTGGCTTTGTGCCATGAAATACTAAAATGCAATAACTTCTACAAGAAAAGTGACAACTTCATCAGACTTTCAATGTCTCATTATTGGCCAGCCTTGATCACATTCACAAGGTCATATGATGACATCACCTTATCCACGCCCCCCCTCCGACAGGAAGTAACCTGTTTTTGTCTGCCAGAAGTCTTGCTTTTACTCTGACTCAAATGGGTTCAAGCTGTGCTAATTGATATAAAATGACATGATGATGAACTCTGTGTATGTTGGCTGCTAGCTGAAGCATGTGGGCGTGCCTTATTAGCAAATAGCAATGCCAGCCATGTCTACAATCGTCTCTAAATCAACCAGGCTTCATGTGATTTCCACCAGATATTTATGGCTGACTTCAGTGATTCTCTAAAGGACCCAATAGCATTAGATTATAACTTGACTCCACTGCACTCCCTAGGTTAATCAAACAGCTGTATCTCCTCTCTACATTGGCCAACTGCATGAGATGTTGTGGGCTGCACCAGAGAGCGCTGCTGTAAACACAATGTAGCTAATGTCAACACAAGTGACAAGATAAAGTATCAATGAAGCTGTTCAGATGCACATACATTCTCCCAAACTTAAACTGTCATGATTTGTGGTTGTTGGTGGTGAGGATGAACACTGAGACCCAGGTGATGATGATGATATTTATTATAAATTAATAAAGAGAAGCTCAAACACAGTCCAGTATGGGCAACACCGGCAGGAAAACTTGCAAACAGCTAATACAGGTAGCCACTGAAACAACTGAACAACAAAGTATTTTAATTACATATTTAGATGTTTGCACGCCAGCTGGAGATGGGCACCAGCAGCCCTCCCAACCCCACTAAGGGACAAGGGTGCAGGAAAATGGATGGAATTAGATGTTTACCATTATTCAAATATAAACACAATGCCTTTTAAATATTATTTTGTTCTTTACACATCTTTTTGTTGACTGTAATGTTCATTTTCATGTGTCCCCAGTGCAGTGTAATAGACTTTTAATCACTTTTAAACTATATATAGTTATATATATAACTATATATATATATATATATATATAACTATAACTATATATATATATATATGTTTTTCTTCAATAAGTTGATTGACTGGACTACACCTTATTTTAATATGTAATTTAATCTACTGACACCATTTTCACATTTGATATTTTCTTCATATTATACATGTCCCAGTACTAACTTTAAACCCTGTTATGATGTTTCATTTCTGCCTTCAAAAAGTCTAAAATTCCACAAAAACCATTTAATGTAAGTGACATCAATTGGTTTTGATGTGAATTCAACCATGGAAAACAAAGTGAGCTTCAACTGTCACCATCTCTGTAGTCTTACATTTACTCTGACTCAAATGGGTTCAATGCTGTGCTAATTGATATAAAATGACATGATGATCAACTCTGTGTATAACTGAGTTTTACACAGACTCAGTTTTGAGTCTGTGTTTTACACAGACTCATTTTGTGTAAAACACAAACTGAGTCTGTGTAAAAGACTCAGTTTTTTATTGAGTAAAAAACTGAGTAAAAAACTCAGTTTTTTACCCATTTGAGTAAAAAACTGAGTAAAAAACTCAGTTTTTTACTGAGTTTTTTACTCAGTAAAAAAAAAACCCCATCTCTAATGGTGATGTCACCCCCCGTTTCCAACTGCTGATTTCAAGTGTGCTTCAGCTGAAGCGTGCTGAAGCATGTGGCTTCAGCTAGCAGCTGAAGCCACATGCTTCGGCTGCTAGCTGAAGCATGTGGGCGTGCCTTATTAGCAAATAGCAATACCAGCCATGTCAACGATCGTCTCTAAATCAACCAGGCTTCATGTGATTTCCACCAGATATTTATGGCTGACTTCAGTGAACCTCTAAAGACCCCAATAGCATTAGATTATAACTTGACTCCACTTCCCCCCTTCGGTTAATCAAATAGCTATATCTCCTCTCTACATTGGCTAATCTGCATGAGATGTTGCGGGCTGCAGCAGGGAGCGCTGCTGTAAACAGTGGTGGGAAGTACTGTACTTAAGTAGAGTTTTCGTGTTTCTGTACTTAAGCAGATTTAATAATGGGTTCTTTCTACTTTTACTCCACTACATTTTACAGTAAGTATCTGTACTTTCTACTTCACTACATTTCTACAAAACTGCAGCGTTACTGTTACATCCAAGTCGCGTTGCTCTTTTCTTCCGTTAAAATGTGAAGTTCAGGGATTTAAGGTGGCGCCGTAAAATCCCAGCAATAACGTGACGTAGTGTCTGTTATCACCCATCGGCTCCACCTTTACTCGCACGCGGAGCTCCAAGACATGCGCAGTGGTTTCCTCTGAGCGGGTGAAGCTGCCTAATCATCAGTAATATAAAAGCGATGCATAAATCAAAATATATGGCGACATGTAAAATCAGCAGCGCTTCGCTTTCACAGACGGCGCGGACTATATATACACACACACATTTATTTAATCCCTGAAAAAGTAAAACTTGAACGTATGAACACATAGCATGCACATTGCTAATTGATTTCGTCTCCTATATAATGGCAAACATTGCAGTGGGAGGGAGGATAAAAACAGTCACGATGCTCCTTCTGCTTGGTTACTTGTTGCGCCGTTGGACAGTGGAAAGATTGTTAGGAAAGATTGTGAAAAATGTTTATTCAGTAAAATTTAAAAAGCATAATGTTAGATTTAGTCATTAAAGGTTTGTTATTCTGTTGAAGGTTAGCTAGCTTGTGTTCAATTTAAAAGTGTGTTCATGACATATAACAGTTACAATTTTATTAAAAATGCAGCAGATTTGGTCATGAGTTCAAAATGTGACAAGATTTTTTAAAAATATGTAAGTTGATTTTTCTTTAACATTACATAATTGATAACTTTTTGAAGCATGGTGCAACATAGTTCATGATTTGTTGAAAAAATTGTTTGAGTGGCTAGTGAAAATTGGATAATTTTCTTATGAAATGTAGAGATGTAAGTGGTTATCTAAAAATGTAACAGTTGGGTGATTGTTTTGTGGCAACATTCCATGTCCCATGTTTTGCTTACTATTAATTTTTGTAAAATGTGCCAAATATTTACAACAAAGTATTTTAATTATACATTTAGATGTTTGTCATTATTCAAATATAAACGAAATGCCTTTCAAATATTTTGTTCTTTACACACCTTTTGTTGATGAACATGTTCAATTTCATGTTTGACCAGTGCAGCGTAATAGACTTCCTCATGACATTTAAACTATAAAATATATATATATTTCTTTTTCTTCAATAAGTTGATTGACTGGAGTACACCTTATTTTAATATGCAATTTAATCTACTGAAACCATTTTCTCATTTGATATTTTCTTCATCTTATACATGTGCCAGTACTAACTTTCCACCCTGTTAGGATGTTTCATTTCTGCATTCAAAAAGACTAAAATTCCTTAAAAACCATTTAATGTAAGTGACATCAATTGGTTTTGATGTGAGTTCAACCATGGAAAACAAAGTGAGCTTCAACAATCACCGTCTCTGTACTTTTTCTTATCTTAAATATGTTAAACCTGTATATGTAAAGCTTAAAGTTCCACCCTGTTAGGAATCCTGCAACTAATAATGAAAATCATCAGATTTTAGAATCAAATACTTTTATTTTCCACCCTGTTATGGGACAATCCACCATGTTATGTTCCATTCCACACATGTTTTTATTAAATATTGTTACAGAAACATTAAGTACTGTGGATTTTTCTGAAGCATGTTGGGAGTTGAAGACCAATAAATGCAAATATTGGTATGTTTTTGAAATTACCAATATATTCAATGCTGTCAGTAATAATGAGTAAAAAACAGGGTTTTCTTTACAATACAGTCATAAATGATTTGTAACTTCATGATGTGTGACAATTTCAATAAAAAAACATATAGTAAAAGGGACACACTCTTTCTAAGAAAAATTCATTATTTTTTCAATTTAAATGTTTAACTATTTGTGGTCCATATGTAAATGTTCATAAAAGGGTGGAACACATTCAGAGACAATGGTGGAAAAACCCCACATGTAATAATTAATTTATCCAATCCTGTGCTTGCCCATTATTAATTTCTTATTGTTAAACATGTCAGTGTTGTAACAAAATATTCACAACTTAAAATACTTTTTTTCAAAAATCCTGAGGCCGAAATTTTGCCGCAAAAAAGAATCACCCAATTACTGAGATTAAAAGAGATAAAGTGCTGAATATTGATATTTGTTTCCCACCTTGTTTTCATTGCTAATTATTGTGAGATAATTAACGTGATCAGTGCCTTCTCATGGATGAGTATTCTCATGGATAAGTATCATTAATCATTATTGATAATATATAACTAACGGCAAACTGAGTAAATTTGTTATTTCAGAAGAGAGTGGCAAACTGGTAGCCCATTGTATGACTCAGTACCCATGAAGTAGCTCTCAGTTTCAAAAAGGTTGGTGACCCCTGATCTACTTGCTGCAGCCAATCTGCAACGTATTTTTGTGCATTGTCTGTGAGCAATGCCAAACATGACACACTGAGTAATTCAAGGAGGGTCGGTTCGGCTGCTCCGTCAGAGCATCGGCGGTGGCTGTGGGAAGGCGGTGCTGGAACCACGCGGTGGCTATAGGCCGAGCGGCGCTTGGCTGCTCGGGCCGCTCGATGCTCCGCGGAGCTTTAATTATTATTACGATTCTGCCCCCCAAATGAATTGCCTTTTTGGGGGCTTTATCATATTCAAAAACTCACCAAACTTGGCGGGCGCATAGAGCCCGTGTGAAATTTACGTATTTTAAGGTCCTCGCAAAAATCGCACAAGAAACGGCTCAAGGGCGCCCCCTAGCAACTTTCAAAAGACCCTTTCCTATTCACTTACTTTATCGTAGAGACTTGAAATTTGGTACAGTTGTAGAGCTCCCCAAGACACTCTGAATTTACAATTAATGTCATAGTGCAACTATCCTAGGAAGTCGGCCATTTTGGATTGAAGTTCCGATTTTGAGCCCATTTTGGCCGTTTACAGACGTCGCATTTGATCGAACTCCTCCTAGGGATTTCGATCGATCGGCTTCAAACTCGGTCAGATTGTTCATAAGGCATGGCCGATTCAAAGTTATCAAATTCGTGAGTTTTCGAGCATGTTGAAGGGTCGTACCAGGGGTCAAAGTTCACAGACTCACCAGAATGTATTAAACTGTTATATCTCTTACAAAAAAACTCAGAGAGCCACCAAACTTTCTGTGTGTGATCACCTTTGGATGACCTACGACACCCAGTTGTGAAATTTTTAGATTACCTAAGCCACGCCCCCTTACAACAGGAAGTGTCATGTTTTACTGCGAACGTTCACTATCTGACCCCTTTCACCTAATCAACATGAAACTGTGTCCACAGACAGAAGACATGTTGGTGTGTCAGGATGTCCAACCCCGTTTGGTTTGGATGCAGCAGGTGGGCGTGGTGGCGTGGCGAAGTGACCTTTAACGCCGTCTCCTTACGTTTGGCCTTGAATTCCACAGTTTAAAGCCCAGCTGCACCAAACTCACTAGGTTTGATCCTTGTGGGCCCCTCGACAGGAATCCAGTGTAATTTTGTGTGGGCGTGGCCTAATGTCTCAACAGCGCCCCCTTGAAGATTTTAAATAATCAGCCCCAAGCCATTCTTTAACCTAGAATTATGAAACTTGGTACACTTGTGTATATTGTGAAGACCTACAAAAAAGTCTCTTGGAGACATGGTCCAAACTCAACAGGAAGTCGGCCATTTTGGATCAAAGCCGCCATTTGCTGTTTTTCACAGACGTCATATTTGATCGAACTCCTCCTACAGCGTTTGACATACAGACTTCAAACTCAGTCAGCAGAGAGTTGAGACATTAAAGGTCTAAAGTTATCACAGGAATTTTTGTATGTCAAAGCATGTGGGCGTGGCTAAGTGCAAAACTTTAACTATTCGCCATAAAACATCAAAGTGACATAACTTCCACATACAAGGTCACAGCTGCTTCAGACTTCCTATGTCTCAATAGTAACCAACCCTCATTACATTCTCATGGTCAGATGATGACGCAACCTTAGCTCCGCCCACTTTTCACTGGAAGTCACCAGTTTTTTCTACTGTATGTCTTATTTTTACTGAGTAATACATATGGAATTAATCTTCTAACACCTGACATTATATGACCTGATGAGGAACTGTGAGGATGAACTCTGACTCATGGGGGCGTGGCCAACTGGCTGTCCTTCGCCATATGCATAAAATTGTCTCTGAATCAAACACGCATCTTCCGATTGGCACCAAACTGGATACGTTTGACCTGTGCTCAATGCTAAAGAGCCCAACGGCTTTGAATTGTGGTTTTACTCTACAGCGCCCCCTAGACTATCCCATCATCAATATCTCCTCTCTACATCGACCGATCTGCTCCAAATTTGTGGTGTGTCCTCAGGGAACCATGCCGAAGTGAACGGTTCGAACTGCCTGGCGGAGGCGCGCCTCAACTGTGCGAAAGGGTACGCGGTGGCAGGCGGGCGGCGGTGCTGGGTCCCCCGCGGTGGCTATAGGCCGGAGCGGCGCTTGGCTGCTCGGGCCGCTTGAGGCTCCGCGGAGCTTTAATTAGGCCCGAGCAGCTAAGCGCTGCGAAGGCCTATTGTAATCGTGCTGTTTATTAGGCCCGAGCAGCTAAGCGCTGCGAAGGCCTATTGTAATCGTGCTGTTATTATTAGGCCCGAGCAGCTAAGCGCTGCGAAGGCCTATTGTAATCGTGCTGTTTATTATTAGGCCCGAGCAGCTAAGCGCTGCGAAGGCCTATTGTAATCGTGCTGTTTATTATTATTCTTATGCCAAATGAATTGGCTTTTTGGGGGCTTTATCATATTCAAAAACTCACCAAACTTGGCGGGCGCATAGAGCCCGTGTGAAATTTACGTATTTTAAGGTCCTCGCAAAAATCGCATGAGAAACGGCTCAAGGGCGCCCCCTAGCAACTTTCAAAAGACCCTTTCCTATTCACTTACTTTACCGTAGAGACTTGAAATTTGGTACAGTTGTAGAGCTCCCCAAGACACTCAGAATTTACAATTAATGTCATAGTGCAAGTATCCCAGGAAGTCGGCCATTTTGGATTGAAGTTCCGATTTTGAGCCCATTTTGGCCGTTTACAGACGTCGCATTTGATCGAACTCCTCCTAGGGATTTCGATCGATCGGCTTCAAACTCGGTCAGATTGTTCATAAGGCATGGCCGATTCAAAGTTATCAAATTCGTGAGTTTTCGAGCATGCTGAAGGGGTCGTTCCAGGGGTCAAAGTTCACCGACTCACCAGAATGTAATAAACTGTTATATCTCTTACAAATAAACTCACAGAGCCACCAAACTTTCTGTGTGTGATCACCTTTGGATGACCTACGACACCCAGTTGTGAAATTTTGAGATTACCTAAGCCACGCCCCCTTAGAACAGGAAGTGTCATGTTTTACTGCGAACGTTCACTATCTGACCCCTTTCACCTAATCAACATGAAACTGTGTCCACAGACAGAAGACATGTTGGTGTGTCAGGGTGTCCAACCCCGTTTGGTTTGGATGCAGCAGCTGGGCGTGGCGGCGTGGCGAAGTGACCTTTAACGCCGTCTCCTTACGTTTGGCCTTGAATTCCACAGTTTAAAGCCCAGCTGCACCAAACTCACTAGGTTTGATCCTTGTGGGCCCCTCGACAGGAATCCAGTGTAATTTTTTGTGGGTGTGGCCTAATGTCTCAACAGCGCCCCCTTGAAGATTTTAAATAATCAGCCCCAAGCCATTCTTTAACCTAGAATTATGAAACTTGGTACACTTGTGTATCTTGTCAGGACCTACAAAAAAGTCTCTTGGAGCCATGGTCCAAACCCAACAGGAAGTCGGCCATTTTGGATCAAAACTGCCATTTCCTGTTTTTCAGAGATGTCATGTTTGATCGAACTCCTCCTAAAGCGTTTCAGATACAGACTTCAAACTCAGTCAGCAGTGAGTTGAGACATTAAAGGTCTAAAGTTATCACAGGAATTTTTGTATGTCAAAGCATGTGGGCGTGGCTAAGTGCCAAACTTTGACTATTCGCCATAAAACATCAAAGTGACATAACTTCCACATACAAGGTCACAGCTGCTTCAGACTTCCTATGTCTCACTACTGACCAACCCTCATTACATTCTCATGGTCAGATGATGACGTAACCTTAGCTCCGCCCACTTTTAACAGGAATTCAGCTGTTTTTTCTACTGTATGTCTTATTTTTACTGAGTAATACATATGGAATTAATCTTCTACCACCTGACATAATATGACCTGATGATGAACTGTGAGGATGAACTCTGACTCATGGGGGCGTGGCCAACTGTCTGTCCTTCGCCATATGCATACAACTGTCTCTGAATCACACACGCATCTTCCGATTGGCACCAAACTGGATACGTTTGACCTGTGCTAAATGCTAAAGAGCCAAAAAGGTTTGAAATTGTGATTTTACTCTACAGCGCCACCTAGATTATCCCATCATCAATATCTCCTCTCTACATAAACCAATCTGCACCAAATTTGTGGTGTGTCGCCAGGGAACCATGCCGAAGTAAACGGTGCGAACTGACTTGCGGACGCACGCCTCAACTGTGCGAAAGGGTACGCGGTGGCAAGCGGGCGGCGGTGCTGGTCCCCCGCGGTGGCTATAGGCCGGAGCGGCGCTTGGCTGCTCGGGCCGCTTGAGGCTCCGCGGAGCTTTAATTATTATTCTTGTGCCAAATGAATTGGCTTTTTGGGGGCTTTATCATATTCAAAAACTCACCAAACTTGGCGGGCGCATAGAGCCCGTGTGAAATTTACGTATTTTAAGGTCCTCGCAAAAATCGCACAAGAAACGGCTCAAGGGCGCCCCCTAGCAACTTTAAAAAGACCCTTTCCTATTCACTTACTTTATCATAGAGACTTGAAATTTGGTACAGTTGTAGAGCTCCCGAAGACACTCAGAATTTACAATTAATGTCATAGTGCAAGTATCCTAGGAAGTCGGCCATTTTGGATTGAAGTTCCGATTTTGAGACTATTTTGGCTGTTTACAGACGTCGCATTTGATCGAACTCCTCCTAGGGATTTCGATCGATCGGCTTCAAACTCTGTCAGATCCTTCATAAGGCATGGCCGATTCAAAGTTATCAAATTCGTGAGTTTTCGAGCATGCTGAAGGGGTCGTAGTAGGGGTCAAAGTTCACCGACTCACCAGAAGTAATAAACTGTTAGATCTAATACAAAAAACTCACAGAGCCACCAAACTTTCTGTGTGTGATCAACTTTGGATGACCTACGACACCCAGTAGTGAAATTTTGAGATTACCTAAGCCACGCCCCCTTAGAACAGGAAGTGTAATGTTTTACTGCGAACGTTCACTATCTGACCCCTTTGACCTAATCAACATGAAACTTTGTCCACAGAAATAAGACATGTTGGTGTGTGAGGGTGTCCAACCCCGTTTGGTTTGGATGCAGCAGGTGGGCGTGGCGGCGTGGCGAAGTGACCTTTAACGCCGTCTCCTTACGTTTGGCCTTGAAGTCCACAGTTTAAAGCCCAGCTGCACCAAACTCACTAGGTTTGATCCTTGTGGGCCCCTCGACAGGAATCCAGTGTGATTTTTGTGGGCGTGGCCTAATGTCTCAACTGTGCCCCCTTGAAATTTTAAATAATCAGCCCAAAGCCATTCTTTAACCTAGAATAATGAAACTTGGTACACTTGTGTATCTTGTCAGGACCTACAAAAAGTCTCTTGGAGCCATGGTCCAAACCCAACAGAAAGTCGGCCATTTTGGATTAAATTTGCCATTTGCTGTTTTTCACAGACGTCGTATTTGATCGAACTCCTCCTACAGCGTTTGACATACAGACTTCAAACTCAGTCAGCGGAGAGTTCAGACATTACAGGTCTAAAGTTATCACTGGAATTTTTGTATGTCAAGCATGTGGGCGTGGCTAAGTGCCAAACTTTGACTATTCGCCATAAAACATCAAAGTGACATAACTTCCACATACAAGGTCACAGCTGCTTCAGACTTCCTATGTCTCACTACTGACCAACCCTCATGGTCAGATGATGACGTAACCTTAGCTCCGCCCACTTTTAACAGGAATTCAGCTGTTTGTTCTACTGTATGTCTTATTTTACTGAGTAATACATATGGAATTAATCTTCTACCACCTGACATAATATCACCTGATGATGAACTGTGAGGATGAACTCTGACTCATGGGGCGTGGCTAACTGTCTATCCTTCGCCATATGCATACAACTGTCCCTGAATCACACACGCATCTTCCGATTGGCACCAAACTGGATACGTTTGACCTGTGCTAAATGCTAAAGAGCCCAACGGGTTTGAATTGTGATTTTACTCTACAGCGCCCCCTAGACTATCCATCATCAATATCTCCTCTCTACATCGACATATCTGCACAAAGTTTTTGGTGTGTCCTCAGAGAACCATGCCAAATGAACGGTGCGAACTGCCTGGCGGAGGCGCGCCTCAACTGTGCGAAAGGGTACGCGGTGGAAGGCGGGCGGCGGTGCTGGGTCCCCGCGGTGGCTATAGGCCGGAGCGGCGCTTGGCTGCTCGGGCCGCTTGAGGCTCCGCGGAGCTTTAATTAGGCCCGAGCAGCTAAGCGCTGCGAAGGCCTATTGTAATCGTGCTGTTTATTATTATTCTTGTGCCAAATGAATTGGCTTTTTGGGGGCTTTATCATATTCAAAAACTCACCAAACTTGGCGGGCGCATAGAGCCCGTGTGAAATTTATGTATTTTAAGGTCCTTGCAAAAATCGCATGAGAAACGGCTCAAGGGCGCCCCCTAGCAACTGTCAAAAGACCCTTTCCTATTCACTTACTTTATCGTAGAGACTTGAAATTTGGTACAGTTGTAGAGCTCCCCAAGACACTCAGAATTTACAATTAATGTCATAGTGCAAGTATCCAGGAAGTCGGCCATTTTGGATTGAAGTTCCGATTTTGAGCCCATTTTGGCCGTTTACAGAAGTCGCATTTGATCGAACTCCTCCTAGGGATTTCGATCGATCGGCTTCAAACTCGGTCAGATTGTTCATAAGCGTCACGATTCAAAGTTATCAAATTGTGAGTTTTCGAGCATGTTGAAGGGGTCGTTCCAGGGTCAAAGTTCACCGACTCACCAGAATGTAATAAACTGTTATATCTCTTACAAATAAACTCACAGAGCCACCAAACTTTCTGTGTGTGATCACCTTTGGATGACCTACGACACCCAGTTGTGAAATTTTAGATTACCTAAGCCACGCCCCCTGAGAGCAGGAAGTATCATGTTTTAGTGCGAACGTTCACTATCTGACCCCTTTCACCTAATCAACATGAAACTGTGTCCACAGACAGAAGACATGTTGGTGTATTACGGTGTCCAACCCCGTTTGGTTTGGATGCAGCAGGTGGGCGTGGTGGCGTGGCGAAGTGACCTTTAACGCCATCTCCTTACGTTTGTCCTTGAATTCCACAGTTTAAAGCCCAGCTGCACCAAACTCACAAGGTTTGATCCTTGTGGGCCCCTCGACAGGAATCCAGTGTGATTTTATGTGGGCGTGGCCTAATGTCTCAACAGCGCCACCTTGAAGATTTTAAATAATCAGCCACAAGCCATTCTTTAACCTAGAATTATGAAACTTGGTACACTTATGTATCGTTTCAGGACGTACAAAAAAGCCTCTTGGAGCCATGATCCAAACCCAACAGAAGTCGGCCATTTTAGATTAAATCCTCCATTTGCTGTTTTTCAGAGACGTATATTTGATCAAACTCCTCCTACAGCGTTTCAGATACAGACTTCAAACTCAGTCAGTAGAGAGTTGAGATATTAAAGGTCTAAAGTTATCACAGGAATTTTTGTATGTCAAAGCATGTGGGCGTGGCTAAGTGCCAAACTTTGACTATTCGCCATAAAACATCAAAGTGACATAACTTCCACATAAAAGGTCACAGCTGCTTCAGACTTCCTATGTCTCACTACTGACCGACCCTCATTACATTCTCATGGTCAGATGATGACGTCACCTTAGCCCGCCCACTTTTGACTGGAAGTTACCTGTTTTTTATACTGTATGTCTTATTTTACAGAGTAATACATATGGAATTAATCTTCTACCACCTGAATTATATGACCTGATGATGAACTGTGATGAAGACCTCTGACTCATGGGAGCATGGCCAACTGGCTGTCCTTCGCCATATGCATAAAATTGTCTGAATCAAACAAGCATCTTCCGATTCTAACCAAACTGGATACGTTTGACCTGTGCTCAATGCTAAAGAGCCCAACGGGTTTGAATTGTGATTTTACTCTACAGCGCCCCCTAGATTATCCCATCATCAAAATCTCCTCTCTACATCGACCGATCTGCACGAAATTTGTGATGTGTAGCCAGGGAACCATGCCGAACTCAACGGTGCAAACTGCCTGGCGGACGCGTGCCTCAACTGTGCGAAAGGGTACGCGGTGGCAGGCGGGCGGCGGTGCTGGGTCCCCCGCGGTGGCTATAGGCCGGAGCGGCGCTTGGCTGCTCGGGCCGCTTGAGGCTCCGCGGAGCTTTAATTAGGCCCGAGCAGCTAAGCGCTGCGAGGCCTATTGAATCTGCGAAGGCTATTGAAATCGTGCTGTTTATTATTATTCTTGTGCCAAATGAATTGGCTTTTTGGGGGCTTTATCATATTCAAAAACTCACCAAACTTGGTGGGCGCATAGAACCCGTTTAAAATTTACGTATTTTAAGGTCATCGCAAAAATCGCACAAGAAACGGCTCAAGGGCGCCCCCTAGCAACATTCAAAGACCCTTTTCTATTCACTTACTTTATCGTAGAGACTTGAAATTGGTACAGTTGTAGAGCTCCCCAAGACACTCAGAATTTACAATTAATGTCATAGTGCAACTATCCTAGGAAGTCGGCCATTTTGGATTGAAGTTCCGATTTTGTGCCCATTTTGGCCGTTTAAAGACGTCGCATTTGATCGAACTCCTCCTAGGGATTTCCATCGATCGGCTTCAAACTTGGTCAGATTGTTCATAAGGCATGGCCGATTCAAAGTTATCAAATTCGTGAGTTTTCGAGCATGTTGAA